>NC_080163.1:197026041-197190511 GCF_950295315.1 Erinaceus europaeus | reverse complement strand
GGCTCCATCCTTGCCACAGCCCCTCCTCCACAGGCCACCGCTCCCTCCCTGGAGGCCCCAGCCCTGCACTGACCCGCTGAAGGCTGTGACGTATCTGCGGAGCATCCTCCGCTCGTCCCCGGGGAACTCCCCGTACAGGAAGAAGTGCTTGCCCTGGAAGAAGTCTGCAGGGAGACGGGGAGAGACGAGTGTGAGACCCCTGGAGCTGCTGGCACCAGCAGGAGCCTCAGGACACGCCGAGCAGGTCAGGGAGGAGGGCCTGGTGGCGGCGCCCATGACAAGCCAGGGGTTCCCAGCTGGACTTGCCACATGAGGTCCTGAGTTCCATCCCCAGCACCTGACCTGCCAGTGATGCTGTGGCATCTGCATGATCTCCCTCTCTCTTTCTCATTAGTATAAAGAAACCTTTATAAAAATACTTATTATGACAGAGAACATGAGAGAGGAGAGACCGGAACACTGCTCAGCTCTGGCGTAAAGTGGTAGCAGCGACTGAACTTGTGGCCTCTGAGCCCCCGTGGCAGTGAGGGGCTATTCTTGGTAGAGACCCAATTACTGTCACTACAACGCTGTTTCACCCCAGGGAAAGTTGGCCCCTGCCTTGCTGGATGCCCCCTCCCTCTCTCTCTCCCCCTCTCTCTCTCTCTTCTCTCTCTTTCTCCTCTCCCCCCACCCCCCACTCCCTCTTGGGCTCTTCCTTAACTACGTCTGAACTTGCCTCTTCAGGATGTGAATTTGTGAGTGCCACCCTTGGGACTCTGGAGCCCAAGGTATTTCTCTGCTCTAGGAAACAGGTGGGAATGGCTCTCCTGGGGGGCCAGGGAATGACACCTCCAGTCAGACCCTTTCTCCACCAGAGGCCTGACCTGTCCCCCAGACCTCAACCAGGATCCCATGTCTGTGGTGAAAGTAAAAATGCCAACACCACCTGGACACCCAGTGAGATTCCTGCCCATGCCGCCTAGTGTGGCAGGGCCTTTCCCACTCAAGGAAGTGACCCCTGGTGTAGGACTTGGGTCCCTGCTGGCTTTAAAGTCCCCAGGGCATCCTGAAGCCTGGGGGAGGTGTGAAGAATTGCATAACTCACCCCCCACCACATTCCAGAAAGCCAAAGGGTGAACTTGAAGCTGGGCTGTGATGAAGGGCACAGTGGGAAGTCGGGAGGGGTGTTAAACAGGGAAGACATGGGAGGCGGCAAGGGGAAGGGACAAGGCCTCAGAGGACAAAGTGGCCCAGGCGGGTGGGGGACACAAGGAAGCAGGAGGGGCAGGACTGGCAGACACGACACGTCACAGCTGAGATTCAGGGAACAAAGCCTCCAGAGGGAGGGGCCGCCTACCCGGAAGCTTGGGGATGGGCAGGTTGGGAGATGCTGACAGGCCCTCGTCATCCGTGTTCTCATCGGTGGAGCCTGCGTATGGGTCTTCGCCGTTCTCCTCCTGGCCGGGGGGCTTCCTCTGTTCCCTCTGCTCAGCTACCCTGGGGAGCCAAGGGGGGGACAGAGGGCGTGGGGACCAGGAGCCCCTCCAGCCTGGATGTGGGCCACCCAGCCCCCAGCCTACCTCCTCAGCTCATCCTCAGTGTCCCCAGAATCTTCTGCCCCATTGTCCTGTCCTGCGGGTGGAAGCTCTGTCAGTGTCCGCATTGTCATCGGGGCAGGCGGGCAACTGACCCTCCCAGTCTCATGCCAGAGCACAGGCCCCTCCATCCTCCGGCCTCCCTCCATCCTCCGGCCCCTCCAGCTCGGCTGCCCTTCAGACCCCACTACAGGGCCCCAACCCCAACTCCAGGGTCCAACATTATCTTCCCAAGACACAAATTCAGACTATCAGTTCCTTCCCTTCTTACACTGTAGAACCTGGGTCTACAGTCTACTCTTCCCCCAGCCCTCCTCCCCCACACCCAGGGGTGCCCAGGCCCTTCCGCAGGCTGACCTGACTGCTCCACCTCAATGTCGCTGTCTTCCTGGGGTGCTGGTGAGGCTGGTTTGGTCTCTTCTGGGGTTGGGGGCCTCTGAGGTGAGCTGGGGCCTGCTGCCTGAGGGGGCCTGACTTTGGTCTGGGGGCGCTGACAGGGGAGGGGGGATCAGTGAGGAGGGCAGAGCTATGCAGGGACCAGAGACCCAGAACATCCCCCCCCCCCCGTGTCCAACCCCACCGGGCAGCGCACCTTCTGGGGGATCCTGGGGGCTTCGTCCCCACTGTTGCTGCTGTGGGAGTCGCCCTCGCCCTCGCCCTCGCCCTCGCTGCTGGAGCCGGGCCCTGCCATGAGGTACCTGGGGAGGGTCAGTGCTCAGACAGGCCGCCCATGGTGGTTTCCGGGGAGTGGGGCCGGGGGAGCTGAGGGGTCAGGGTCTTGATCGGGGTCTTTGTCCGCTGCTGCTCCAGCTCAAGCCAGAGGGTTGACAGTGAAGCATCAGCGGGGTTAGGGAGGTGCTGGGGAGACAGCACAGTGGTTGTGCAAAAAGACTTTCATGTCCCAGGCCCCAGGTTCAATACCAGAGCTGAGCAGTGCACTAGTGAAAATCAATCAATCAAATCAATGAGGGCTGTGTTAAGTTTCCTCCTCAAAGTGCAAGGAATTAATGAACAGATCAAGAGTACTCAATCCACGTTCACTGTGAGGAGACCTCCACACCACCATAAACCAGAGCTGAGTAGTGCTCAGGTTAAAAAAAAAAAAGAGAGAGAGAGAGAGAAAGAAAGAAAAAAGAAAAGAAAGCTTAACCATTACTAGCAGGGAAGCTTGTGTATTAGCAGAGCACATGAGGAGACCTGGACTGAAAGCCCCGGCCGCCACACGGGAGAAGCGGAAAAAAGAGCTCCCTTGGTGGGCACTGCTCCGCCATGTCTGTGGCCCAGGCACAAGCCCGGCCCCACTGCACTGAGTGGAGCTTCAATGCTGTGGGGTCTCTTCCTATATCAAATAAATAAACATAAACTAAAAATAGTAGATGCTGGACTGGCTTAGTAGCTCACTTAGTGCACTGCTTTGCCACGTGCTCATGTCCCAGGTTCGAGCCCAGCCCCCGCATGCTGTGCTCTTTCCAAGGCCAGTCTGGGTCACTGTGGAGGAGCCATGGGTGGGTTTGGGGCATCCAGAGCAATGGAAGAAATCTAATACTGTCAGCTGTGCCGTCCTCCCTGTATGTACTCCTCCACCCCACACCCAGCACCCTCCTCCCCAGACACGCCCAGCCCTCTTCCCAGCCTCCCCAGGCCCCCTCAGACCTCTGGCTCCCCACCATGGCTCACAGAAAGAACTCTCAGAGCCAGACTGGTTTCCAAGTTTGAAATGTCCAGATTTTGGAGAGACAAACGGCAGGTATAAAAACTTTTGGGGGGCAGAGGGGATAGGGGGACGTGCTCTGTCTCTGAGCAGCCGGCGTCTCTGGCCTACAAACGTTTACATGGCGCCCCCGGGGGTGTGAGGAGCCATCTGCCCTGCCCTCTGAGTCAGACACACTCGTGACGACATACTTGGCGTGTGCACACTCGGGCGGCACAGACGGGCACAGGGACCCCTCACCTTCGGGAGGGCAGCCGCCGTCGCATGCGGTGACAGTCCAGCACCCACTCTTTGCGCACGATGCGGCCTCCCAGGCCGAGCACCTGGCTGTACTTGGGGGTGTTGGCAAAGGCACAGCTGGGGGGAGCAGAACAGGGGGGGTGTCAGTCAGGTGCGACGTAGGGGTGGAGGAGAACGAGTCCCACAAGGGGCGCAGGAAAGCGCGAGACGGTGGAGAGAGAGCTGGGTGTGGGAGAAACGAGAGACACAGGACATGAGGGAAAGATGGGCACAGAAGAAAGTGTGGAGGGGTGGCCGGCAGGGGGCACAGGCCTACATTAGGTGGGTGCTGTCAGGAGTCCAGTCTGGCCGGTACTTGGCGCCCAATTCCAGGGCCTTGTCCCGGAGCTCCGAACGGAAGGGGTTCTGGAAGCCGCTCAGCACCAGCACCACGCCCTGAAGGATCTTCCCCAGTTCCTGCGGGCCAGCACGGGACCCCCTGGACTCAGCGCCTTCTCCTCGAGGTCTCGCTGGCGCTGCCCCCCGTGCTGGGGCAGAGACTGGTGCGGTGGCCGGGGCACGGGTGGGAGCCGGCACTGGGGGACAGGAGAGGACAGCCGGTGAGCACTACCCAGGCTAAAGTACCTTCCCCTTGCCCTGAGAACACCCCCATCCTCTGAGGGCCCCTCCCCCCGGGCCTCAGGGAGCTCAGGCTTCTACACCCCAGGGCACAGACTCCAGGCTGCTCACATTTGGGTCTCTTGAGGGCAGGTGGGGTGGTCTGGGCTGGCGGCTTGCTGGTGGTCTTCTTCTCTTCTTGCTTCAAATCCAACTTCCTCTTTCCTTTGGGGGACTCCTGAGGCTGAGGGATGAGGCTTGAGCTTCTCTGCTCCCCAGACCCATACCCACGCTAGTCCCCATGGTGTGGGGAGTTCACCTTGGAGCTGCTGCCCATGGCCTTGGAGACCGGAGAGGAGGCGGCAGTGGAGGCCTGCAGGGTAGCGGCCGCATAGCTGGGCCCTGCTGGGTCACCGGCAGAGGCTGCAGAGGGAGGGAGAGGATCAGGCTCTCCGCCCCATTACAGAGTGCAGGTCAGAGCACTACTGCCCAAATCCAGCAGTGTTCCAGCCCCCCCAGCCCCTCTACCCTCCTACCCTGGGTCCTCTAGCCTCTCCCCCCTCACACCCAGGGACCTGGGTCCCCTCCTGCATCCACACAGGACCCCTTTTCCTCCACCCTTACCTGGGGGCGTCTTGGTGCGGCTGAAGAAGAGGGCCCCTGGCCTCAAGCTGCTGGCGCCTTCATCCTCCTCCTTCACGCGGAACTGGCCAAGCTTGGTCACTTTCTAGGGCGCCACAAAGTGAATGCTGTGGGCAGGCTGCTGGGGACGGGGTGAAGAGGGAGCGGGCTCTGCGGGGTGCTGGGCAGAGCTTACCTGGGGGGAGGCTTCTACTTCATCTTTGTCTGGGGGGCTGTGAAACCGGATAAAACTCAGGCCATAGGGGGAATCCTGGTGAGGGAGGACTGGGGTCAGTCAGGAGTCTGGAGAAGGCCGGAGGCTGGGCCCGAGCCCCTTTCTGGTGAAAACACCAGACTGGCACTGAGTCCTGGCTCTGGGCCTCTCAGATTCCTTCTGTGCATTAGTGCTCTACACACAGAGCGCTGGCAAGGCCTCAGGACAGACCCCTCCTCCCTCGTGACAGACCCCTCCTCCCTTGTGGCTGGTTCCTGCCTGTGGCCCGAGCAAGTGCCACGCTCTACTATGGAGGACAGCAGGCTGAAGCTCCTTCCTCTCAGCTGCCTAGTTCAGAGGCATAAGAGGGAAGGAGCCTGGTTCTCGGGGGTAGGAGGAATCTTCCTAGCTCCCCCAGGACCGCTCCATGGGCAAGGAATGCACCCTAACTGTCACCACAGCTCAGCACCCCAACTCACAGGAACCCCGTGAGAACAAGGAAAGCCAGACCAGAAAGGCCATGTCCCTTGCCTAAGCCCACAAAGCTCAGTGGCCTGGACCCCAAACTTGGGGTCCGATTCTAGGTCACATGAGGTTAAGGCCAGGGGCAATTTCCAAGACCACTACTCCTTAGGAATGCATTTTTATTTACTGGAGAGAGAGACTGAGAGATACAGAGAGACACCTACAGATCTGCCTCATCACTAATGAAGCTTCTCCCCACAGCTGGGGATTAGGAACTTGAACCCAGGTCCTGGTGCACTGCAAAGTGTGCTCTTCACCAGATGCACCAATGCCACTTCTCTCTTTTGTAAATAAGTCATTTATTTATTTATTAGATAAAGAGACAGAGAAAAAATGAGAAGGGAGGGGAAGACAGAGAAGGAGAAAAACAGACACCTGCAGCCCTGCTTCACCACTCATGAAGCTTCTGCCCTGCAGGTAGGGACCAGGGTCTTGAACCCGGGTCCTTGTGCGCTGTAATGCGTGGGCTCAACCAGGTGCGCCACCACCTGCCCCCCCCCCCCCAAGCCACTTCTCTAGTCTGCCTCTCTCCTATCCTCGACCTGCCCAGACGGTCTGCAGAGAACCAGGCCTCCAGCCAACCAGGGTGGGGGACCAGCCGTCAGGCCTTCCAGAGCCCTGGGGACCTGCTGTGGGCACTGAGCTCCTTCTCCCAGGCTGACAGACCCTGCCCTGCCACACACCCCTCCAGGTACCTTGCTGTAGGGCTGGCTGCAGACCACCTTGATTCGGTCCCAGCGCTTCTCAGCTGCGGCCCGGACCAGCTTGTCAGGCCCAAAAATACGGACTCGGTTAGGGTTCGAGTTACTACGACTCTCGGAAGGGGACATGAAAGACGAGGTGACCAGCAGGACCTGGGAGAAGGGTACAGTGACTGGTGACTGAGGAGCAGACCCGCCGGCTTAGCTGACCCCTCCCCACCAAGGGCTGGGCAGGCAACAGGGCCAAGGGTGAGGGAGTCACCAGGACTTGCTCAGGCCCAGACAGGCCTCAGCTCTCTAGACTGTTCTCAAGTGTCAGGGCCTCCAATGGGTCCTGCCCCAGGCAAGGCTGCAAAAGGGTCCTTCACTGCCATATGTGAAGAATCTGCCTAAATTTTTCTAGAATTTTAGGGATTAAGGCTCTGGCCACCACCCGCAGAAAGGAAGCTTCACAAGCAGTGAAACAGTGCTGCAGGTGTCTCTCTTTCTCCCTCCCTCTCTACCTCTCCTTTCCCTCTCTATTGCTTGATGTCCTGTCAAATAAAATAGAAAGAGGGAATGGCCACTAGGAGCAGTGGATTTGTCGTGCAGGAACTAAGCCACAATGGTAATCCTGGTGGCAAAATATAGTAATAATGTTAACAGTAGTAATGAAAATAATATTCTCCCAGAGTTTTCCAAGTCAGAGCCCTCCTAGTAGAGAGCATTCACGAAGACTGACACTCACACAAATGTCTGCACAGGTATAGGCTGAGGGGCCGGAGACAGTTCACCCAGTAAGACCATGGGAAGAGTCCTGGGTTTGAGTCCTAGCACCACATGGGGGCACCACAGCACCAGAGGGAAAGCTCACAGACGGTAGAACAGTACTCAGTTCTGTCTCTCCCTCTCCTCCTCATTTATTTGAAGCTTCTTAAAAAGATGCAAAAAGGGAGTTGGACAGTAGCACAGCGGGTTAAGCACATGTGGCACGAAGCGCAAGGACAGGAATAAGGATCCCGGTTCAAGCCCCCGGCTCCCCACCTGCAGGGGAGTCACTTCACAGGCGGTAAAGCAGGTCTGCAGGTGTCTCTCTTTCTCTCCCCCTCTGTCTTCCCCTCCTCTCTCCATTTCTCTCTGTCCTATCCAACAATGACGACAACATCAATAACAACAACAATAATTACAACAAGGGAAACAAAAGGGAAAATAAATAAATATAAAAAAATGGTGGGCAGGGGTAGACAGCATAATGGCTATGCAAAGAGACTCTCATGCCTGAGGCTCCAAAGTCCCAGGTTCAATCCCCTGCACCACCACGAGCCCGGGCACTTCTGTCTATAGCACTTGGGATAGGCAAAGGTCACCTGCAGGCCAAAGCACGCACCAACCATTCAGACAAAACCTCACTAGACTGGACTTCATTGGCTCTTGCTCAGCAAAAGACACTGTCAGGGCATGTTGCGAACCAAGGGAAAGATCTAAACACACATATTTAAAAAGAAAACAACTGAAAAATAAAATACATGGTTAACGCCCATGATAAAAAGACAAACAACCCAATTAAAAATAAATAAATAAGCACAAGAGCTGACTGGGCATTTCATAAGAGAACTAGATGGCTAATAAGCCCATGAAAGGTGATACAATGTCATTAATTCTCAGGAAAATGCAAATTACAAAGAGGCAGTATCAAGTGTTTACGTCAGGATGCAGAGCAATGAGAGCTCTTATATATCAAAGGAAATGTGAAATGGTACAGCCACTTTGGAAAAAACAAAGCAAAACAAACAAACAAGGCTGATTTGCAGCCTGGAGGTGGGTCAGTGGACAGCAAAGCTCAGACTCAAGCCCCAGCACCTCCATAGGTCAGAGCTGAGCAGTGTTCTGGTTAAAGACACAACAAAACAAACAAGAAACATCTGGCAAAAGCCCAGATGCCATCGCCAGAGAATGGACAAGTGTCGTTTCTGCTGACAATGAGGCACTCTCAACAGTCTGGGAGAATAAGCCACTCGAGTGTGCATGGGATGAAAGGACCTCAAGGAAACAGCACCGGGGGTGAGAGAAGCCACACACACACCCAGCACAGCACACACTGTAAGATCCCATCTATGAAAGTTCTAGGACAGTCCAAAGTGTCTTTGTCATTAGTGCAGAAAAGAGGTCAGAGGCTGACTGTGTGCTGGGGGTGGAAGGAGTGCCCACAGAGGACATAAGGGGACTTTCAGGGGTGCCTGAAGGCTCTCTGTTTCCATCTCCAGCTGGGGGCGGCCACACAGGTATGTATCATTTACTGAAATACTATGACCAGCACATTAAAATGTGCACTGTCCCATACACTGAATATACCTCACTTAAAACATTGTATGAGGCTGGGGAGATAGAAGAGGCGGGGAACAGACTTTCATGGAGACTGAGGCCCCAGGTTCAATCCCTGGCACCATATGTCAGAGCTGAGTGTGTGTGTCTGTGTGTGTGTGTGTGATCAAAATCGATCTTTAAAAATAAAAAGACCTATCCAACAACAACAACATCAATAACAACAATAATAACCACAACAACGACAAAAAAAAGGGGGGGGGCAACAAAGGGGAAAAAATAGCCTCCGGGAGCAGTGGATTCGTGGTGCAGGCACCGAGCCCCGGCAATAACCCTGGAGGCAAAATGTAATAATAAATAAATAAACAGACTGGCCACGTTAGGTGGGAAAATTCACTGATTCACATGCAACTGTACACTCTCTTCATTATAGCTGTGGCTTCACCCCAAAACACTGTGCTATCAGCTAGGTGGCTAGTGATGACTTCACAGCCCAGCTCCGACGGATTAATCCAGCCGGGAAATAAAGGCCCAGGCCAACGCTCTCAAGGCTCTGCTACTCCTCCCAGAGCGAAGGGCCTTTCTCCGTGCAAGCACTTGTGACAGCGAAGGCGTCCCTCAGGAGACGGAGCCTCACTTGCTGGGACGACTTTGAGGGCTTTGGGGTGGAGGGGCGTGCGGTTCGGCTCTAAAGCAGTGACTACCCCTGAGCACAGCCCCGTCCTCTGCTCCTCTGCTCTCCTGTGCAGACTCACCCCTGCCTCGCGTGGTTTATCTTCTGCATCAACTCTGCCTCCTCTGAATGGAACTTCTTCAGAGGGCAGTAAATCACCTGTGGGTCAACCTGGCACCCAGAGGCCCAGGGGTGGGGGCGAGGGGCAGGGAAAGAAGGGTAATGATGCCCCCCAGGCCACCCCAAAGGTTCGGCAGGGACCCACCTCAAGGGCCAGCTCAGTTACCTCATAGTCCTGCTCCCCAGCCCCTCCGGCCGAGCTGCCCACCAGCACTTCCACGAAGGCTGAGCCGTCGTTCCCAATGTCCACGCTGTGAATCTGCTCCTCCTTCTCCAGCTGCAGAGACAGCCCGCTGTCAGCGCCCACTCTGCACCTGGCTCACCGCGGCCCTGTTTCTCTGCCAGCTTGGTGGGAGGGGGTCAGCCTGAGGATGGCCACCATGGCCCTGACACACAGCACAGGGCACGGCTGGAGTCAGAGCTTGAAAAGCAGTCACTTGGTGAAAGCACAAGCCCTCTACACCCACCAGACTGGCCAGGAGCAGCTGCTGTGGGGCTCTCCTCGGAAGCACTTATCAGAGCTGCCACTTTATCCTTATTTATATATTTATTTTATTTGATAGAAACAGAGAGAGACTTGAGAGTGGATAGGGAGACACAGATGGAGACCGACATCTGCAGCACTGTTTTACTGCTCATGAAGCTTCCTTCCACTTGCAGGTGAGGACCTGGGGGTTTGAACCTAGGTCCTTGAGTACTGTGATGTGTGCTCAGCAGTGTGCCATTGCCCGGTCCAGAGCAGTCACTTTATTCCAGTGGCTGGGGAGGGGGCTGAGTGTGTGAGACCCTGCATTTGATCCCCGGCAATGTATATGCCAGAGGAGTACTTTGGTCTCAATCTCCTTCTTTTTCATAGATCTTTCATTATTTTTAAAATCTTTATTTATTGGGTAGAGACAGCCAGAAAATTAAGAGGGAAGGGGGTGATAGAGAGGGAGAGGCAGGGGGTCAGGCGGTAGCGCAGCGGGTTAAATGCACATGGCACAAAGCACAAGGACTGGGGTAACGATCCCCGCTCCCCGCCTGCAAGCGGTGAAGCAGGTCTGCAGGTGTCTGTCTTTCTCTCCCCATCTTCCCCTCCTCTCTCCATTTCTCTCTGTCCCATCTAACAACAGCAGCAGCAGCAGCAATAACAACAACAAACACAACAACAATAAAGAGAGAGGGGGAGAGACAGAGAGACACCTGCAACACTGCTTCACCACTCATGAAGCTTTCCTCCTGCAGGGAGGGACTGAGGGCTCCAATCTAGATCTTTGTGCGTTTTTTTCCCTTTTCTTGCTCTTGTTGTTTTATTGTTGTAGTGATTATTATTGTTGTTATCGCTCTCATCGTTGTTGGATAGGACAGAGAGAAATGGGAGAGAGGAGGGGAAGACAGAGAGGGGGAGAGAAAGACAGACACCTGCAGACTTGCGTCACTGCCTGTGAAGCGACTCCCCTGCAGGTGGGGAGCCGGGGTTCGAACCGGGATCCTTAATGCCGGCCCTTGTGCTTTGCGCCACCTGCGCTTAACCCGCTGCGCTACCATCCGACTCCCAATCCTTGCGCATTGTAACATGTGCACTCAACCAAGTGCACGACCACCAGTCGGCCCCAATATTTTTCTTTTTAAGATCTTATTTATTATATTTATTCATGAGAAATGATAGGAGAGAGAAAGAGATAACCAGACATCACTCTGGCACAAGCACCACCGAGGACTGAGCTCAGGGTCTCATGCCTGAGAGCTCAATGCCACATACACTACGCCTCCTCCCAGACCATTCTTTCATAGATCTTCTAGAGGTTTGTTTTTATTTATTTCATGAGAGGCCAGGCATCACAATGGCATAAGGATTCCTCTCTCTCTCTCTCTCTCTCTCTCCCCCCATGATATATATACATATATATATTTGGGCCTGGGAGGTGGTGCAGTGGCTAGATAGATCCTTGAACTCTCATGCCTAAGGTCCCGAGTTTCATTCCTGGCATCACAACAGCCAGAGTGGTGCTCTGGTGTTCTCTCATACTAAATAAATAGAAATTTAATGACTAGTCATTAGGAAAAGAAGCTACACCCACCAGGTAGGAAGCAAGAGGTTCTGGTTTGAGCACAGGCACCAAATGGGGCCCGTGAGCAGCACCAGGACAGCTTCCTGGGTGATGGAGCAGGGCTGAGGTATTTCTCCTTCTCTCTTCCTTTCCCCCTCTCATGAAAAGAAAGATGAAAGGAAAGAAGGAAGGAAAGAAAGAAAAAAAGGAAGGAAGGAAGGAGAGGAAAAGTGGGAGGCCACTAAGAGGCAGAGCCCATGCACAAGGTCCTGAGTTCACCCCCAGTGATGTATCAAAAAACACCATCAGCATCTCACCGCTGCTGTCATGGAGACCAACGGTGCCTGGTCACCCACCCTCCGTGGCACAGGCCTCCGTGGAAGTACCTGGAGGGCAGGACTTGGCTGGTCTGACGCACCACAGGCTTTAGGTTGAACCCCAGCCCAGCTACACCCTAGCTTTATGGCCTGGTCAGTTGACCACTTGGAATCTCAGTTTCCTCGTCTGTAAAATAGGCTGATCACCACATCCACAAATAGACTATGGCAGCCGCAGGGCACAGTGCTTGGCAGACCCCCCACACCACCACCACCACCCCACCCCCCCGACAGTCGGCCTGGAGACTTTTGTGGAGGAGGAGCCTCTGTCAGTGAAGGGCACAGGGGGTGGCACAGAGGCAAGGCTGAGGGGAGTGTGCTGCAGCCCACTCCGGGGTCCTTTCCTTTGGATCCCAGTTGTGACAACACCAAAAGCTGGCTAGGTCACTCCCCTCAGCTGCCACCCCCAGACACAAGGGCGATCCCAACACAGGAGGGAGAAGCTGGGGAGGGGGTAAGGCAAGCCAGGACCTCGCCCCAGCCCTGCCATCTCCAAGACGTGCCAGGCTGGGAGCAGGCACCTCTCTGGACAACCGTCTCTTTGGCAGCTGGGAGAGCAGAGCGGGAGCTGAGATGACAGATGGGGCGACCTGCTGAGCTGGCGAGTTCTCAGAGGGGCCACAAGGCTGTTGTCATCTCCACTTTGCACCTGTGAGGAGGCAGGAAGCGGAAGCCGTTAGGGACCGTCCCCAAGGGCACACAGCTGCGAGCAGGGAGCCAGGCGGAGACTGGGGGCTGCGGGCAATGCTACTCAGGCACTTAGGGAGTCCCGTCTGCAGACACCTCAGTCCTCAGCATCACAGAGAGGAGAGACACCACAGCACAGCTCATGAAACTCCCATGTGGTGCAGAGACTCAAACCCGAGCCAAGTGACTGCTTTACTAGAGGCGCCCCGTCCTGTCCTGTCCTTCCCCCCTCACCCCCCCCCCCAGCTCTCCTCCAGCTGCCCAGTCTTCCTTCTGTCCCGAGAACAGGCCCTGTCCTTCCTACCACAGGGCCTGGGCGCCTGCCACGCCGGCCCCGACACCCCGAGGCTGGTTCTCTCCACAGCTCAGGTCTCTCGCACCAGCACAGCGGCCTTTCCCCCTCCCACCTACCAGGCTCTCCTCTTTATTTTTCTTCCTTGTCACCACTTGGTATTATATAATTATATTTTTTAATTTCTATCTGCCTTGCATCTGCCTTCCACCTAGACATTTAAGCTCCATGAGGGCAGGGAGGACGTCTGAGTCACTCCTTACTACGTCTCCACAGGGTCTGCTCACGGTGGTGGGATCGTGGAACAAATGACTTCATCTCAGCCCCTGGGCCTGCTTCCTCATCTGTAAAATGGAGCGGTGGCCACAGAGGTGCAACACAATCAGACGCTAGAACAGTGTCTGTCACGGGACAAACGCTGCTTTAGTGTCAGCTCATACTGCAATCCTAAGACGTCTTCTATACTCCCGATGGATGGACAGACAGACAGGAAGCCCCCCGTCATCAAGAGCAGAAGGAAGACCCCCAAGTTGTAACTCTGATCTTGGTGCCCCTATTTCTCACATGGGGGCCATCGTAGCTGGCTTTTTTTTCTTTTCAGATTTATCTAGTCATGATAGAGAACGAGAACCGAAGCATCACTCTGGCACATGTGATGCCAGGGACTGAATTTAGGGCTTCACGCATGTAAGTCCCGTGCCCCAGTCAACGTGCAGCCTCCCAGGCCACCACAGCCAACATGTTCAGGTTCTCACTGGTACCCTGGTGTATCCAATTCCAACTGCTGCTCTCACAGATAAGCAAATTCAGTGGCTAAGAATGCAGCGTACAGAACTAGAAGAACTACAGAAGTCTGAAATGTGGTCTCATTGTGCTAAAACCAAGGTGTATATAGGACTGTGGTCCCCTGGAGTGTCACTTTCCGGCATCTAGAAGTCACTAGGACTGTGGTCCCCTGGAGTGTCACTTTCCGGCATCTAGAAGTCACTTGCTCTCCTTGGTTTGTGGCCCCTACCCGCCCCTTGCAAGCCAGCAACCCCATCACCACGGCCTCTGCTTCCTCCTCTCTTACACAGCCTAACTCTGCTCTCCTGCCTCCCGCCCTCCCACACAAGGACTTGTGATTAAACGAGGCCTGGAGAGTCTTGGACGATCTTGCCGTCTGCAGATCTCTAACATCACCACATCCATAAACTTTTTTTTTTTTGGGAGGGTCACAAAAGGTAACGACATATCCTGGGTTCTGAGGGCCAGGACATGTGAACACCTTTTAGAGCATCATTCTTCAGTCTGCCACGCGGCATCGAGCTCTCCCAGGCTCACCGAACCCTCAGTCACCTTTGAGGAAGGGGCTGCTACCATCCTGGTTTTACAGCTGGGAAGACTGAGGTGGCGAGCGGTGAGTCGGCTCACCGCTCACTTGAACAATGTGCAGCTTTGCCACTGTGCAACCCAGGCTCGAGTCCAACCCCCAACACATTGAGCAAAGCCTTGCAGAGTGGTGTCTCTGTCTCTATTTTAAAAAAAGATTGAAATTTGTGTAAGAATAGTAGAGGTTGAGGAAGAAGTTATTTGAGAAAAAATAAATAGGGGGGAAACAGTATACAAGGTCTAGACTTTAAAAGGATTGAGGATATAACACTGTTATGCAAACGTTAATGTTTGAGGTTCTGAGGTCACAAGTTCAATCCCCAGCACCAGCATAAGTCAGAGCCAAGCTATGTTTTTGTAAGGAAAAAAAAAAGTTTTTTTTTTTTGGAGTCGGGCGGTAGAACAGAGTATTAAGCACAGGTGGCGTGAAGTGCAAAGACTGGCACTTAAGGATCCCAGTCCTTAAGTGGTTCGAGTCCCCCAGCTCCCCACCTGCAGGGGAGTTCCTTTATAGGCAGTGAAGCAGGTCTGCAGGTGTCTATCTTTCTCTCCCCCTCTCTGTCTTCCCCTCCTCTTTCCATTTCTCTCTGTCCTATCCAACAACGATGACAACAATAATACCTACAACAATAAAACAAGGGCAACAAAAGGGAATAAATAATTTAATTTAATTTAATTTAAAAGATATATTTTTACAAAGGAGTGGGGGTAAGATATATATGCTTGGGAGTCGGGTGGTAATGCAGCGGATTAATCACAGGTGGTGCAAAGCACAAGGACCAGTGGCATAAGGATCCCAGTTCGAGCCCCCGGCTCCCCACCTGCAGGGGAGTCGCTTCACAGGCAGTGAAGCAGGTCTGCAGGTGTCTCTCTTTCTCTCCCCCTCTCTGTCTTCCCCTCCTCTCTCCATTTCTCTCTGCCCTATACAACAACAACAATACTAACTACAACAATAAAATAACAAAGGCAACAAATGGGAAAATAAATAGTAATAATTTTTAAAAAGATATGTGTGCTTTCAAGTGCACAAAGTGGCCAGTACAGCAACACAGAATGTGCTAACTTTGGTGCCTTAGGAGGCAAGAACGGGGGAGCAAAGGAAGTGGGGGGAATCTCCTTTGTAGAATCTATTCTTTTGGAACTATTAAAATTTGTACCAAGTAAAGAGACTCCCCAATTGAAAATAAAATGAGCAGTGACCTAGGTGGCAGGGCAGTGGCTAGACTGTTGGGACTCACAAGCATGAGTTCCCGAGCTTGATCCCTGGCACCCCTTGTTAATAGATAAATAAGTCTTTTAAAAAAAAAAAAAAGGAAAGTGAACAAAAACCACAGTGGTTACCTCCACACAAAGGACTGCTATGTAGAAATAAGGACTGGGAGGTGGCTGAGAAGAGAGCCAGCTGTCCTGGGTTCCATCCCCAGGGCTGCACATAACAGAGCAGCATTCTCAGTGTGTGCCTGTGTGTGTAGCTCTCATTCTCATAAAAAGTTAACTAATTAAAAAGAAAATGAACCATCTATAGCCACACCCAATGGTGTGAATGAAGCTAACAAAATAATGCTGAATGCCTGAGGCACCGAAGGTCCCAGGTTCAATCCCCTGCATCAACATAAAAGCACATGGTGCAAAGCACAAGGACCAGCATAAGGATCCAGGTTCGAGGCCCTGGCTCCCCACCTGCAGGGGGGTCACTTCAGAGGGGGGTGAAACAGGTCTGCAGGTGTCTGTCTTTTTCTCCTTCTTTCTGTCTTTCCCTTCTCTCTCCACTTCTCTCTTCCTTGTCCAACAACAGCAATGTCAACAATAACGATAACAACAACATGGGCAACAAAGTGGGAAAAATGGCCTCCAGGTGCAGTGGATTCTGGTGCAGGCATCGAGCCCCAGAGATAACCCTGGAGGCAAAAAAAAAAAAAAAAAAAAAGTTGAGTGAGCACAATCAGAACATAATGTACTATGTTGTGTGGTTATGTTGATAGAGAACGCAAAGCCAGTCAGAACTGGTTTACACTGCTCAGAGCTGGGACCGCAGTGACCCCCACACGGGCAGTGGCAGGAAGGAACACTAGGGAGCAGTTGGGTGAGGGGGTAGGAGCAGGGCAGGGTCTCGTCCCTGATACAGAGTAGGGGTGGGAACTCGGGCTGCAGCTGGTGGGGATTTACTGGGCCGTGCAGTTTGCTGTTCAAATGTTATAGGTCAGTGGCCTGGGAAGTGATGCAGAGACTAGAACACTGGGCTCTCAACCATGAGGTCCCAAGTTCAGTTCTGGGCATTGCATGTGTCAAATGCAGTCATACTCTGGTTTTTGTTTGTTTTGCTTGGTTTTTTTTTTTTTTTTTTTTTTTGTGAGTGTGTGTGTCTCATTAGTAGATAAAATATTTTTTTTAATGTTACAAGCTAGGGAGACAACATAATGGTTCTGCAAAAGCCCTGTACGCCTGAGGCTCTGAGGTTTCAAGTTCAATCCCCAAGACCACCAGAAGCCAGAGCTGACTAGTGCTCTAGTGGCTCTTTCTGTCTCTTTCTCTCCATGTCTCTCTTTCACTGAAATTATACATAAAAGCTGTATTCACTGAAATTATACATAAAAGCTGTATTAAAAAAAAAAGTCGGAGTCAGGCAGTAACGCAGTGGATTAAGTGCAGGTGGTTCAAAGTACAAGGACCTGTTAAGTGTTAAGGATCCCGGTTCGAGCCCCCGGCTCCCCACTTACAGGGGAGTTGCTTCACAGGTGGTGAAGCAGGTCTGCCAGGTGTCTTTCTCTCCCCCTCTGTCTTCCCCTCCTCTCTCAATTTCTCTCTATCCCGTCCAACAATGACGACATCAATAACAGCAATAATAAGTACAATAATAAAACAAGGGCAAAAAAAGGGAGTAAATATTTTTTTTTAATAATTTTAAAAAAGTAATATTACATGTCAGCAGCTGGGGAGGTAGCTCAGTGGATAAAAACAAAGGTTTTTATCGCTATTATTATTATTATTTTATTTCCACTAGGGTTATCACTGGGGCTCAGTTTGGGCATTAGGAATCCACTACTCTCAGAGGCCTTTATTTTTTCTATTTTATTATTTAATAAGACAGAGAGAAATTGAGAGGGTAGGGGAGAAACACAGGGAGAAAGATAAGACACCTGCAGACCTGCTTCATTGCTCAAGAAGTGTCCCCCCTGCAAGTGTGGAGTAGGGGCTCAAACCGGGTCCTGTCCATGGAAATGCGCACCACCAGCAGGCCCCCGAACGTCTCTTTGCATAACTCATATGCTGTCTCTCCAGCCCAGTCAGCTGCTTTGTAGTGAGTGTGGCCCAGCCTGGCCGCCATTGCAGTGAAGAAAGCTTTGGAGCATTGTTTCTCGGTCTCACTCACTGCCTTTAAGTAATAATAACAGTAATAACAGGGAGTCGGGCGGTAGTGCAGCGGGTTAAGCGCAAGTGGCGCAAAGCGCAAGGACCGGCCTAAGGATCCCGGTTCAAGGCTCCAGCTCCCCACCTTCAGGGGAGTGAAGCAGGTCTGTAGGTGTCTATCTTTCTCTCCCCCTCTGTCTTCCCCCCTCCTCTCTCTATTTCTCTCTGTTCTATCCAACAACGATGACATCAAGAACAACAATACAACAAAAATAAAAAACAAGGGCAACAAAAGGGAAAGTAAATTAATAATAAAAATAAATAAACAAATAGTAATGATAGTTTATTTATAAAGTGCACCTGAATTTATTCCAAATGAGAAACCAAGCCAGTTCCTCCTCTGCTCAGAATCCTCCTCCTATCTGTCTCCTCCAGAAGAAAACCTCAAGGTCTCACAAGGTCCTCCATCCCGCACCCCATTAGCTCGTCTCTCTCTCCCCCCACTGGCTAACTGCTCCACCCACATAGGCCGCCTTGCCGGTCCTCTGACATAAGCCAGCCCCCGGGTCTGTGTCTCCTCCCCAGGTGTTTGCCTACCTCACCTTGCTTCACAGGAAGGCCTTCTCAGACTCCTTATTTACTTATGACAGAAGACAGAACCAGAGCATCACTCAGGGACATGTGATGCCAAGGATGGACTCGAGGTATCTTGTATGAGAGTTCAACACCTTATCCACTGTGACACCTCCTGGGCCACTTATGTTTTTATTTATTTAGAGAAGGGGGAAGAGAGCATGAGCGAGCGAGGAAGGGAGCGAGAGTGTGCACGTGCTCGTGTGTGTGTGTGCATGTGTGTGTGCGTGTGTGCGTGTGTGTGTGTGTGTGTGTGTGTGTGTGTGTGTGTGTGTGAAGCCGGGGTCTCACGTGCGTAGTTTCATCATTCTGGGTCACTTTTTCATTCAGTTAGAGACAGAGAGTCCCAGGAGGTGGTACAGTGAATAAAGCTTTGAACTCCCATAAATGAGGTTCTAATTTTTGTTTTTTGCCTCCAGGAGTATTGCTGGGGATTGGTGCCTGCACCACAAATCCACTGCTCCCGGAGGCTTTTTGGTTTTTTCCCCCTTTTTGTTGCCCTTGGTGGAGGTTCTAATTTTGATCCCCAGCATCATATAGCCAAAGTGACGCTCTGGTTCTCTCTCCTCTTCTTGTGAGTGAGTGAGTGAGTGAGTGAGTGAGTGAGTGAGTGAGTGAGTGAGTGAGTTAGGAGAGGGAGACACAGCACTAAGGATCCCTCCAGTGCCACAGTACCTGCCCTGTGGTGTGGGGCCCGAACCCAGGGAGTGGGCATGACAAGACTTCAGCACCTGACTCCTCCCTTCAGTAAACACCTCATACAAGGTTAGCAGAATAGCTCAGTTGGATAGTGCGCTGCTTTGCCAAGTGTGCAGCCCAGGCTTGAGCCTGGCTTCCACTGCATTATTGCATGGAAGGAAGCTTCAGTGCTGTGGTCTCTTCATGTCTCTGTCTCTGTCTGAAAAATCAAACAAAAAACACCTCTTGCTGCTGCCTCTGCCTCAGGCATAGGCCTTCCCCACCCCCTTTAATTCCCCTCCACTGCACTCATCAGCTGACAGAGGTCTTTCCAGCTGGCCTCCAGCCTCTCCCTGCTGTGTACATGGGGACCCACAGGATCATGCACGCAGCTCCCCTGAACTACAACCTCAAGACACAAAGTGGTGCTTGGCCTACGGAAGGTGCTTCATTAATAAGGAATGAATGAATGGGGCGCAAGAGGCAACATAATGGTTAGGCAAACAGACTCTCGTGCCTGAGGCTCTCAGGTCCTAGGTTCAATCCCCAGTACCACCATAAGCTGGACTGCCTTGATTAAAAAAGAAAAAAAGAATGCCTAAATCCACCTGTCTATTAGCTTCCATACCTGTCCCTAGCTCCACATCCGACCTGTCTCTCAAATGCTGCCTCACGGAGGTCCCAAAGTCACACCAAGAGGCCCCTTTCCTGTCTCAGTGACAGCTCTAGGGTCTCCCCGCATCTCCCAGGCCAGAGAATCCTGCGCCTCATCATGGCCCTTTTGGCTCCCTCCCCCCCGAGCTCTGTCTCTTCAGCTTCTAATCTCTCTTTCCTCCCCCCACTGCAAGTGGGGTGCAGAACAGAAGACGATTTTCTGGGGCCGTCGGATCACAAGTGAGCACAGCGAGATCACTGCCCAGTAATAACATGGCTCCCCTCCCTTTACATAAACACCTGCCTGTTGACAGAGCAGGCCTTCAGACATTACGTCACCAAGCTATCACAACAACCCAGGGCTTGGATTATTCCCAATAAACAGATGAGAAAATAGTGTCAGAGAAATGCAACAATCGGCCCGAGGCCACGCAGTGACTAAGAGGGGGAGCTGGGGACTCGACTCCAAGTCCCAAGACTAAATCGTCAGCAAGCTGTAACTCCCTCATTGTCTCTAGGCAAGTTGTGTAACTTCTCAGGGCCTCAGTTTCTTCCTCATCTATAAAATTGGGACAATGAGAGACTCAAGGTCGTGGGGGATTTTTATGAGGATTTGGTGAGTGAATCCATGTGAAGTATTTACAACAGCCAACGGCAGTGGCAACACTCAACAAATGTTAGCTTTCATTATTGCTAACATGTTAGGAACTGATCACTGAATTCTTGTATGGCATTACAAAAACTTGCACATGCACGTATATTTCCCAGGAAGAGAACCCTTAGCTTCCAATTCTGTCTTTTTTTTTTTTTTAATCTTTATTTATTGGATAGAGACAGCCAGAAATTGAGTGGGAAGGGGATGACAGAGACACCTGCAACACTGCTTCACCACTCACAAAGCTTTTCCCCTACAGGTGGGGACTGGGAGGTTTGAACCCAGGTCCTTGTGCATTGTAACATGTGCGCTCAACCAGGTGCGCCACCACCTGCCCCAATTCTCTGTCTTTTTAAAGAAAATATTGATTTCCTATGAAACAGAGAGTGAGAAGTCAGAACACCACTCCAGGACATGCACTGCCAAGTTATGATAAGCAGGCAGCCTCAGCATGTTCTGCCAGTAGAGTTATTTCCTTTCTTTTTTTATCACCTTTATTTAGTTGATAAGAGACAGCCAGAAATGGAGAGAAAGGGGAGACAGAGAGGGAGAGAGAGACAGAGAGATAACCGCAACACTGTTTCACCACTCGTGAAGCTTTTCCCCTGCGCGTGGGGGTGGGGGGAGGACGGGGGGTTAAGGGCTTGAACCCGAGTCCTTGCGTACTGTACCATGTATGCTCAACCAGGTGTGCCACCACCCGCCCCCCGAGGTGAGTTATTTCCCTGTCTACTCTCTTTCATTTTAAAAAAGGTCTTAGGGAGTCGGGCGGTAGCGCAGCGGGTTAAGTGCAGGTGGCGAGAAGCACAAGGACCGGTGTAAGGATCCTGGTTTCCCCGGCTCCCCACCTGCAGGGGAGTCGCTTCACAGGCGGTGAAGCAGGTCTGCAGGTGTCTGTCTTTCTCTCCCTCTCTGTCTTCTCCTCCTCTCTCCATTTCTCTCTGTCCTATCCAACAACGACAACAACAATAACTACAACAATAACTACAACTATAAAACGAGGGCAACGAAAGGGAAAATAAATAAATAAATATATACATACATATATAGATATAAATTTTTTAGTATTCTTTTTTAAGAATTTATTTATTCACTAGAAAGACAGGAGGGAGAGAAAGAACCAGATATCACTCTGGTACATGTGCGGCCAGGAACTGAACTTGGGACCTCATGGTCAAGAATCTCATGCTTTATCCCCTGCACCACCTCCCAGACCACAGCTCTAAACTTTTTCACAACCACTGGTCAAGACAGAGGCCAAGAAAATGTTCAGCAGAGCGGGGGAGACAGCATAACAGTTATGCAGACTCTCATGCCTGAGGCTCCCAGGTCCCAGGTTCTGTCCCCCCGCCCCCCACAATCCAGAGCTGAGCAGTGTTCTGCTCTTTCTCTCTGTATCTCTCTCTCATTCAAATAAAATAAACTAGGGGCTGGTGGTGGCACACCTGGTTGGGTACACATGTTACAAAGCACAAGGATCCAGGTTCAAGCCCCCAGTCCCCAACTACAGGGAGAAAGCTTTGCAAGTGGTGAAGCAGGGCTGCAGGTGTCTGTCTCTCTATCACCCTCTTCCCCCTCAATTTCTGACTGTCTCTCTCCAGTAAATAAATAAATAAAGATAATAAAAACAAACAAGTAAAATATTTAAAAAGAAAATAATGGGAAAAAAGAGAGTGCCAGCAGCCAGTTGCAGGTTTGCACCTTAGCACTGCCATCCGTTAATGGCGACAGGTGGCGACCGCGGCCCCTGCATCTTACAGCCTCAACACACAGGTGCCTCCGACACTTACAGCTCTCTTCTCCCACCGGTTTCCTTCCTTCCCCTGACAGGAACAGCCTGGGGGTTGTCTAACATCTTGGGTTCAACAGCCTTTTCTTCTCTGCCTCCCTCCAACGTCACAGGGCCATGGTGCGGATCCAGTGAGAGTGGGTACAAAAATATTCAGAAACACTCAGCACTCCAGAAATGCAGCTTCCATCAGCTACCTCCCAGCTCTCCTCCCTAGGCTTCTGCTCCCCCATCTTTATATGGGGGGAGGGGGGTACAGTGGGAAAAGCACTGAATTCTTAAGCACCAGGTTATAACTTTAATCTCCAGATGGCAAGTACCAGAGTGATGCTCTGGCTCTCTCTCCTCATAAATAAATGTCTTTAAAAAATAAATAAAAAGGCCCTCAACGACCCTGGGTCCATGCTCCCAGAGGGATAGAGAATGGGAAAGCTATCAGGGGAGGGGGTGGGTTATGGGGATTGGGTGTTGGGAATTGTGTGGAGTTGTACCCCTCCTACCTTATGCTTTTGTTCACTAATCCTTTCTTAAATAAAAAATTAAAAATAAATAAATAAATAAATAAATAAAAAGGGATTGGGCTAGGGAGACTGTATCATGGCTATGGAAAAGTCCTTCAGGGGCCGGGTGGGGGCGCACCTGGTTGAGCGCACGTTACAGTGCACAAGGACCCGGGTCCAAGCCCCTAGTCTCCACCAGCAGGGAGGAAGCTTCACGAGTGGTGAAGCAGGGCTGCAGTTTTCTCTCTGTCTCTCTCCCTCTCTATCTCCCTTCCCCCCCTTGATTTCTGTCTCTATCCAGTAAACAAAGATTTTTTTTAAAGTTTTTCATGTCTGAGGTCTGAAGTCCCAGGTTCAAGCCCCTGCGCCACCATAAGCCAAAGGCAAACAGGGCTCTGTGTTCTCCATCCCCACTCCCCTCTCTCCTATTCTCCATATATTAAAAGAAGAAGGGAGGGAGCCGGGCGGTGGCGCAGCGGGTTAAGCGCAAGGGGCGCAAAGCACAAGGACCGGCATAAGGATCCCGGTTCGGGCCCCCCGGCTCCCCACCTGCAGGGAAGTCGCTTCACAGGCGGTGAAGCAAGTCTGCAGGTGTCTGTCTTTCTCTCCCCCTTCTGTCTTCCCCTCCTCTCTCCATTTCTCTCTGTCCTATCCAACAACAATGACATCAATAACAATAATAACTACAACAATAAAACAACAAGGGCAACAAAAAGGAATAAATAAACATTTTTTTAAAAAAAGGGGAGTCGGGCTGTAGCGCAGCGGGCTAAGCGCAGGTGGCGCAAAGCACAAGGACTGGCATAAGGATCCCGGTTCGAGCCCCGGCTCCTCACCTGCAGAGGAATTGCTTCACAGGCAGTGAAGCAGGTCTGCAGGTGTCTGTCTTTCTCTCCCCCTCTCTGTCTTCCCCTCCTCTCTCCATTTCTCTCTGTCCTATCCAACAATGACGACATCAATAATAACTACAACAATAAAACAACAAGGGCAACAAAAGGGAATAAATAAAATAAATATTAAAAAAAAGTCTTTAAAAAAAAAAAGGGAAAAAAGAAGAGGAGGAAGAAGAATAAAATAAAAGGGAGGGAGTCAGGCAGTAGCACAGCAGGTTAAGCGCAGACGGTGCAAAATGCAAGAGCCAGCAGAAGGATCCTGGTTCGAGCCCCCAGCTCCCCACTTACAGGGGAGTCGCTTCACAAGCGGTGAAGCAGGTCTGCAGGTGTCTGTCTTTCTCTCCCCCTCTCTGTCTTCCCCTCCTCTCTCCATTTCCCTCTGTCCTACCCAACAACAACATCATCAGTAACAACAACAATAAAGCAACAAGGGCAACAAAAGGAATAAATAAATAAATATTAAAAAAAAAAGAAAAGGGAGCTGGCATAGCTGAGGAAATAATTAAACTGGAAGAGCATCAGAATCATTTGCTTAAAATTCCTGGTTCAGTCCCTAACACTGCATGTATCAGGGTGGAGCTCTGCTGAACTACTGCCTTTCCCTCTCCTCCACGTGAAGCCCTCTCTCATTGCGCTGGGGAGACTGCATCATGGCTATGCACAAGTCTTTCAGGGGCCAGGTGGGGGTGCACCTGGTTGAGCTCACGGTACAGTGCACAAGGACCTGGGTTCAAGCCCCCAGCCCTCACCGGCAGGGAGGAAACCTATAATAAACACATAAATAATAAAATGTAATAAACACAGCAAATCTTTTTTAAAAAAAATAATAATAAATAAATAAAATGGGATTGTCTGGACCCAGGAAGTGGCTCTGTAAGTAGAGCACGCACATTATGAGGCCCTGAGTGTGATCCCTGACACCGGATGGGAGCACCATGGACAGCACCAACGGAGCTTCATGGGTGGTGGAAGGGTGTTTTGGAGTCTCTCCCTTTCGTCTCAGGATACAAAACGGACAAACTGGACCAAGAACACTGCTCAGCAGTATCATACATGCTTGAGTTCCTCAGTCCGTTCCCTGTCTCTCTACTGATTAGTTAGCTAATTGATTTGAAAGGGGTTGGTCAGCTTAGATGACCCTGAGATGTCTTCCAGCCCAATTCGTTGAGAAGACTTCCCGGTGGTGCCTCTTGCTCCTGCTGAGGACGCTGAGGCCCAGGAAGTAGCAGCCTCCCTGGGTCTCACACCAAGCCCAACAGTCACCTCCGGCTTAGTCCCCCCAACACCTTTCACGCTGCACAACTTCCCGGGATGGAAAACTGAGACCCAGAAGGGAAAGCACCTCAACCCGCTGCTCAGTGACTGGAGCAGGTTCAACCCCGGGTTTCCAGACTCCTGTTAGGAAGGCGACAGAGGGAGGCTGGGATCACCTGGAGCACCACAGAAATCGTCTTCTCGCCCGCCTTGGCGGCCCGCCATTTTCGGTAAGTGTCTGCCTTGAGAAGGTTTTCTGCGCAGTGGGTCTGGAGAGAAGAATGGGAAAGGCAGAGTTAGGGGACAGAGATGAGGGTCAGGATTCCCCCAGGGCAGGCCTGGATGTCTGAGCTCAAGGATCCAGGTTCAAGCCCCAATCTCTACAGAAAGCTTTACAAAGGGAGTCGGGTGGTAGCACAGCGGGTTAAGCGCACGTGGCGCAAAGGGCAAGGACCGGGTAAGGATCCCAGTTGGAGTCCCTGACTCCCCACCTGTAGGGGCGTCACTTCACAAGCGGAGAAGCGGGTCTACAGGTGTCTATATTTCTCTCCCCGTTTCCCCCTCCCCTGTCCTATCCAACAACAATGATATCAATAACAACAACAATAAAACAAGGGCAACAAAAGGGAATAAATAAATACTTAAAATTGTTTTAAATATTTTATTTATTTATTTATGAGAAAGATAGGAGAGAGAGAAAGAACCAGATATCACTCTGGTACATGTGCTGCCGGGAATTGAACTCAGGACCTCATGCTTGAGAGTCCAATGCTCTATCCACTGCGCCACCTCCCAGACCACAATTTTAAAAAATTTAAAAAAGAAAGTCTTTAGGAAAAAAAAAAAAAAGAAAGCTTTACAAGAATTAAAGGGGTTGGTGCATGGTGGCGCATCTGGTTAAACACACACACTACAGTGTGCAAAGGCTTAGGTTCAAGCCCCTGGTCCCCAGCTGCAGGGGGGAAGCTGCACAAGTAGTGAAGCAGGGCTGCAGGTGTCTCTCTATCTCTTTCCCTTTCTATCTTCCCCTCCCTTCTCTCTTTTATTTATTTTTATGTTACAGAATTACACATTGACATGGGTTCGAATCCACACCATTCCCACCACCAGAATTCTGAATCTTCAGTCTCCCCACTGCAATCCACCACAGTTCCCCTAAGGCTGTAGACATGGGCCAACCATCTTCTACAACTATCTGTCCACATTTATACATAGTTGTCCCTTCCCTTTCTAATTCAATCCTCTCTTCCCCTCCGAGCCAGTCATTCCCTCCCCTCTTAATTTGTCTCAATCCAGTAATAAGTAAACAAATAAATAAAAATCATGAATTAAAAAAAAAAAATCAAAGTGGCAATGGAGGCCTGTCTCTCCCTCTATCTCCCCCTTCCCTCTCGACTTCTGTCTCTATCCAAAAGAAAGAATTATTGTGGGGAGTCGGGCTGTAGCGCAGCGGGCTAAGCGCAGGTGGCGCAAAGCGCAAGGACCGGTGTAAGGATCCCGGTTCGAAGCCCGGCTCCCCACCTGCAGGGGAGTCGCTTCACAGGCGGTGAAGCAGGTCTGCAGGTGTCTGTCTTTCTCTCCCCCTCTCTGTCTTCCCCTCCTCTCTCCATTTCTCTCTGTCCTATCCAACAACAACAACAACAACAATAACTACAACAACAAAACAATAAGAGCAACTAAATAATTTTTTTTTTAAGAATTTTTGTGCTGAGTTGACAGCACAGCGATTGTGTAAAAGACCCTCCTGCGTGAGGCTCTGAGGTCGCAGGTTCAATCCCCAACACCACCACCGCTCAGAGCAGAGCAGGGCTTTGGTGTGTGTGTCTCTCATTAAATATTATTAAAAAAAAAAAAAAAAAGATTTCTTGGGAATCGGCTGTAGCGCAGCGGGTTAAGCGCAAGGAAGTCACTTCACAGGCGGTGAAGCAGGTCTGCAGGTGTCTGTCTTTCTCTCCCCCTCTCTGTCTTCCCCTCCTCTCTCCATTTCTCTCTGTCCTATCCAACAACGACGACATCAACTACAACAATAATAACTACAACAATAAATAAAACAAGGGCACCAAAAGAGAAGATAAATAAATATAAAAATTAAAAAAAGAAAAGACTTCCTAAGTCCCCAGGGCGCCTACAAGCCCGCCCGCCCGCCCGCCCGGCCCTCCACGCCGCCCTGGGTCCCGGCACTTCTCCCTGCAAGCTCACCTACGGGGTCTCCAGACAAGCTCCCCCTGCCTCCTCTTCACACCGGAAGCTCCCCAGATGCCCGGA
The DNA here is from genome assembly GCF_950295315.1 of Erinaceus europaeus. Taxonomy (NCBI): domain Eukaryota; kingdom Metazoa; phylum Chordata; class Mammalia; order Eulipotyphla; family Erinaceidae; genus Erinaceus; species Erinaceus europaeus. Next base: position 197,163,802 of record NC_080163.1, on the reverse strand, counting down.
AGTCCCCCTATTCCACGTCTCCCCGGGAATCCTCGCACTCTTGGAAATGCCGCCCCCCGAAGTCCCCTTTCACGTCCCCAGAGTTCTTCCAGCGCCCCGCTAGTGAAGGCCCTTGTTTCCCCGCCTCCCTCATGCCGGCCCCTCACCGAGTCCTGGCTACTGCAGGACACGACGTGGCGGAGGCGGATCTCCGGCATGTCAACGCCGCCGCGGTGGGCTTTCTGCCCGGCCCGAAAGCTGAAGGAGGGTCCGAGTTTGGGGGCGGGGAAGGGATGGTGGGGTTGCGCTCCGCGCGGGCTTCAGTGCGCACGCGCCCGAGCTCGGGCCTTTCAAACCGCGGCGCGCCGGCGCTACGTCAGCACCGCGCAAGCCCAGTAGCGCCTCTCGGTAGCGAATGCGCGGATCCCCTAGCAACAAGCTTTCCCTCTAGCCCCGCCCCCTTCAGAGGGTCCAGGAGAGACGTGGTCCTTGGCTCTCTGGGCGCCTAGCAACAGGAGTGGCCTCCGTGATTGGCCCCCAGGAGAGGTTCCCCATTCTCATCTGGCTGCGAAAGCCTCGCCCAAACTTAAGCCTAGATTCATTCATCTTTTAAGATTTACTAAATAGAGGACCTAGTGGGGGTTTGTATTGTTACATGGGAAACTGGGGAATGTTATGCATGTAGAAACTACTGTATTTACTGTTGACTGTAAAACATTAATTCCCCAATAAAGAAATTTTAAAAAGAAAAAAAAAGATTTATTAAAATTATTTTAAAATGTTTTAATTAATTTATTTTGGGCGTCACTGGAGCTTCACTTCTCTAGGACAATTCTTTTCAGCTAGAGACACCATAGCACCAAATCTGGGTCGTAGGCATGATAAAGCAGGAAGCCTCCCAGTTATCTTGCCAGCTCTTTTTTTTTTTTAATTCTCGTTTTTATTTATTTATTGGGTAGAGACCTCAGAAATCGAGAGGGAAGGGGGAGATAGAGAGGAAGAGAGACAGAGAAACCTGCAGACCTGCTTCACCACTCATGAAGCTTCCCCCCTGCAGGTGGGGAGTGGGGCCTGGAACCCAGGTCCTTGTACATTGTAACATGTGCGCCTCAACCAGATGGCCACCACCCAATCCCCCCCAGCTCTTTTTTTTTTTTTTACTCTTCTTTTATTTTGAATAGAGACAGAGAAATTGAGGTGGGAGGGGTAGAAAAGGAAAGGGGGAGAAAGAGAGAGACCTGCAAGTGAAATTTTCCACCTGCAAATGTGGACCAGGGGCTTTAACCTGGGTCCTTGAGCACTGTAATGTGTGTGTTTAACCAGGTGTGGCACCACCGGCCCTATTTTTTACTCTTTTAGACAGAGCACTGCTCAGCTCGGATTTATGGTGGTACCAGGGATTAAACCCGAGACCTTAGAACCTTGGGTATGTAAGTCTGCTGCAGAAGAGCTGGGTGGTGACACACCTGATTGAGCACACATGATACAGTGCTCAAGGACTGGAGTTCAATCTCCCCGATCCCCACCTGCAAGGGGAAAGTTTTGAGAGTGGTGAAGCAGTGCTGTGGTGTCTCTCTGTTTGTCTCCCTCTCTACCTCTCCCTTCTGTCAATTTCTGGCTGTCTCTATCTGATAGACAAATAAAGATAATAAAAAAAATTAAAGTCTGTTGCAGAAACTGCTGTACTGTCTGTCTTTATTTATTTATTTACTTATTCATTCATTCATTTCAGAAGGAGAGACCAAAACCCCCACAGCTATGGTTAATGTTGCTACCGGGAATTGAACCTGGGACTTTTGGGGTCTTAGGAATAAATATCCTTTGAACTAGCTCTGCCCCTGCCCCTGCCCCTGCCCCTGCCCCCGCCCTACCATGGATTGTCACAGGAAACCTGTCATCTACTTGCAACAGGGTCTCCCCCACCAATTATTGGTGCTATTCCCATTCCTTCTTGTTCACCGACCCTATCTTGTGATACCACACACACACATACACACATGAAAAAAAAAGTCTCTGACTTCTTTCAGAGGGTTTTGCCTAAAACCAAGGACCTAAATAAAGCATAAAGCATGTGCCCAAACCAGACACACACCCAACCTAGAGTGCTACCACCCAGGCCTCAGTTTCCCAATGGGACCTCTGGACAACTGTCTACTACTGTGCTTTGCCCCATGTCCTTGACAGACACCCCTCTGTCTTGTCCTTATAATACCCAGGGTTGAAGTTCTGGGCAAAGTCAGTGCTAGAGTCAGTGCAAAGAAAACTGGCAGCGGGTGCCAAGTGGGAAATTAAAAGAAGGGAGACAGGTATCTATGCCCCCGCAAAACCGGCCTGGACATGCTGGGTGCTCCTGGGCATGCCCCACCCATGCCAGGCACCTCCTTGGGAAGAGAGGGAAGGGAATGGGGATCATTTTGGTTTCTTTTCTTTTTTTTTTTTAAGATTTTACTTATTTATTCATGAGAAAGATAGGAAGAGAGAGAGAGAACCAGACATCACTCTGGTATATGTGATGCCAGGGATTGAACTCAGGACCTCATGCTTGTGAGTCCAATGCTTTATCCATTGCACCACCCCCCAGACCACCATTTTGGTTTCTATATCTGCTCTACATCTATAGAAACTTAAATGATCTGAAGTCTACCTTGGTCTTCAGGTCAAATTTCAAAAAGGGTGGTGGTGATGAGGATGTGAGAAAAGGAAGTGACATTCTGGGACTTGATGAGAGAGACAGACAGAAGCCCAGACTTCTGGGTCCCCCTGGAGGAGGGGGCGGGGCCCTAGATGTCCAAGTCCCTTTTGGATGCTACTCAGGCCTCCCTGACACCCAGAGTCGTGGCAGCCTGCCCTGAGCTCTTGCCTCAGCTATTTTTCACCCCAGGGTGAAGGTGGGTCCAGACCCGCCCCATGCCCAGGTTCATATAAGGCCAGGACATCTGGGACTTCAGGCTCAGTCACCATGAAGTCCTCCACAAGACCAGGCACCTTCCTGCTGGCCTGCACGCTTCTCTGCACCCTCGTGGGTCTTGGTAAGTGACCAGGCACCTGGACTCCTGGGACCCTGAAGAGCTGAGAGAGTATACAGGAAGGTGTGGGGGTGTGCATGAGGTGTCCTGGGAACTTATATTACTGACCCCAAGAAAGGAGCATTTCAGGGGGTGGGGCGGTAGCGCAGCGGGTTAAGCGCACGTGATGTAAAGCACAAGGACCCGCGTAAGGATCCCGGTTGGAGCCCGTGCTCCCTACCTGCAGGGGAGTCACTTCACAGGCGGTGAAGCAGGTCTGCAGGTGTCTATCTTTCTCTCCCCCTCTCTGTTTTCCCCTCCTCTCTCCATTTCTCTCTGTCCTATCCAAAAACAACGACATCAATGGCAACAATAATAATAACCACAATGATAAAAACAACCAGAGTTACAAAAGGGAAAAAATGGCCTCCAGGAGCAGTGGGTTCGTTGTGCAGGCACCGAGCCCTAGCAATAACCCTGGAGGCAAAAAAAAAAAAAAGGAGCATTTCTGAAACTCATGTGATCAGACTCATGTGAGAAGTGTAGGGGGGATTTGTGGGATTTGGAACCCTCTATTCCCCAGGCAGAGTCTCTAAGTTCTAGAATATTAAGTGAGAGCATGACTAGAAAGAGATTGTATAATGGCAGGTAAGATAGTTCACCTGCTTTGTCATGAGGACAACCCTGGAGGAAGCTTCTGTGCTGTGGTCTCTTTCCTTCCCTCTGTCTTTGTTTCTATCTGGAATAGTTGGCCCAGAAGCAGTGAAGTCTGACAAAGGTTAGAAGAAAAAAAAACAGGGTGGTGAGGGGTTGGGTTAGTGACCTCCGTTCCCCCTGAACCCTCAGTTCAGGAGAACCCCACTTTCCCCAGGACCCAGGTGTGTGGGTCCTAGTAGGCTCTTCTCAGAACTAAGTATCCCGGGGCTCAGTCCTCCTGGCCCCACTCCCTTTCCTGAGCTGGGATGCAGACCCCAGTGTTGGGACCCCCGCCCGAGCGCCCACAGTGCACAGTACAGGAGACTGCAAGGGGGAGGTCCTTGAGTCCCAGGACCAGGGGGAGACCCGAAGCTCCACAGCAGTCCATGGAGTCCAAAGTTGCCAGCCTTGTAATTAGGGAAACAGGCTCGGCGGTGGAGTCACTGCCCGGCCCCTGGAAGCAGCTTTGCTGGCTTGGCCACCGCGTCCCAGCCCGAGCTCCAGACAGTTCCCTGGACAGCGGTCAGCGCCCCGCCCCATCGCGCATGATCCCAGAGACACCTCCCTCCTGCAGGCACCCAAGTGTCAGCCTCCCCCAACTCCCCGCCCCGCCCCGTCCCAGCGGGGTTCCGCAGCCCACACCGCCGGTGGCTGCAGCCCCGCCGTCTACATTGCAGGATGTTCGCTGAGCTGCGAGATGTGCAAGGGCTCCGGGCCCACGTGCAGCGGGAGAGTGAAGACCTGTGACGAGGGCAAAGACGCATGCGTGATCGTCGTGGGCGAGTCCAGCACGAGTAGGGGCGGGGCTGCGGTGGGCGTGGTCCTTGTTTGTGGGCGTGACTTGGGCGGGGCCTAAATGAAGGCATCTTCCTGTGCTACAAGTGGGTGGGTAGGGAGGCTGGAGAGACTGTCTAGGTGAACCATTGACCAGGGGCGGTGAGTTAGTGCTACGACAGAAACCACTGTGTGTGTGTGTGGGGGGGGGGGCGGCAGGTGGCAGGCGGTGGCGCATCTGGTTGAGCGCACACTCTACAGTGCGTAAGGACCGGGGTTCAAGCCCCTGGTCCCACCTGCAGGGGGAAGCTTCACCAGTAGTGAAGTAGAGTCGCAGGTGTGTCTCTGTCTCTCTCCCTCTCTATCACCCCCTTCCCTCTCAATTTCTGGCTATCTACCCTCCCCTCTCAATTTCTCTCTGTCTTTATCCAATAATAAATAAATGTGTTTTTTTTTTTAAGTGAGACTACTCAACAGAGAAGGAGTGAGGGGATAGATAGAGACTTTCCTCAGGAGGACAGGAGTGAAGGGGAACAACGAAGTAAGCAGAGGCAAAGTCCAGAAGGCTGGAGGTGGAGAGGGTGAGAGCCAGAAAAGAAGAGGCCAGGCTGGAGAAATAGCTCACTTGGATAGTGTGCTTCTTTTCCATGGCGAGACCTGGGCAAACTCAGCTCCCACTCTACTGGAGGGACCCTCACTTTCTCTGCGTCTCGGGGACCATTTTACATAGACACAGAGGGTGGCCATAGGAAGTCTGAAAAAGACCACAGTGAGCAGAAAATATAGGTGATGGGTGTGGGGTGGGGTATATAGTAGGTGGGACCAGCGGCAAGTCACCTGGTGCTGAAAGGGGGGCAGGGGGCACTGGCTTTGGGGGTCAGCGTTAGCTTGTTAAAGCCACTCCAGACTGTACCCGAGGCAGATAAGGGGTTGTGGGGTGGGGGTTGGGAAATATCAGCTTAGACAATCTTGGAGTGGAAAGGTGGAGGCTCAGGAAAGACCCAGAGGCCAAGGCAAGGCCATCCCCTGCAGTCCCCCATCTGTCTCCTCCCCACAGAGGGCCATCACTCAGTGAACACCTACAAGGGCTGCATGAAGTTCAGTGACTGCTACCCGGGTTTTGTCTCCACCACCATGGGCCCCAAGGACTACATGGTGTCCAACACGCACTGCTGCCAGGGTGATGGCTGCAACCGTGGCTCTGTGCCCCGTAAGTGCCAATCCCCCCTTCCCCAGGAGTCCCTCCAGCCCGCCACCCAGCCAGCTCTACTAAGGCCAGGCTTCTTGCTGGCTCTGAGGTTCAGTTTTGTAACCTGTAAAGTTCAGAGTCCATTAGCTGGGGTTTCTGGGGTTCCTGGGGTTCCTGGGGTGGGGGGAGAGTTTAAAAAGTCCCTATGCACCTTACACTTCAGGGCTAGGGAGACAGCTTACCTGGTGGCGCAACTGCCTGGTCCTACACAAGATCCTGGCACCAAATGGGGCACCAAGGGAGCTCCATGAATGGTGAAGTGGTGCTATGATGTCTCTCTTCTTTCTCTCTAATAAAAATAAAGAATGGGGCTGGCACTATAGCTCACTTGAATGCAGTATATGCAACTCAGTTTTATGCCTTGCCCTAAAAATAAAAATAGAAAGAGGGGCAGGGGAGATAACATAACAGTTATGCAAAGAAAATTTGCATGCCTGAGACTCCTGAATCCCAGGTTCAATTCCATATACCACCATAAAACAGACTTGAGCAATGCTCTGGTCTGTCTGTATCTCTCTCTCATTAAAATAAAACAACTAAACTATATATGTAAAAAATAATAATAAAGGAAGGAAGAGGAGCCAGGTGGTGTCTATTGGATAGACACAGCCAGAAAATCAAGAGGGAAGGGGAGATAGTAGAAGGAGAGAGAGAGAGAGAGAGAGAGAGAGAGAGAGAGGCACTGCAGCCCTGTTTCACCATTTGTGAAGCTTTCCCCCTGCAGGTGGGGATTGGGGGCTTGAACCTGGGGTCCTTGCACACTGTATTGTGTGTGCTTAGCCAGGAGTGCCACCACCTGGCCCCTCAGAGTCTTTTTGTATAACCATTATGCTATCTCTCCTACTTGTGTGTGTGTGTGTGTGTGTGTGTGTGTGTGTGTGTGTGTGTGTGTGAGAGAGAGAGAGAGAGAGAGAGAGAGAGAGAGAGAGAAAGCAAGCAAGGCAGCTAGCCTGGGGAAGATCACACAGCTATGGTCTTACATGTGTGAGAAGACCCTGGGTTCACTCCTCAGTTATACAACGAACAAACAAGACCCACTTGGTCCTCACCCCCCAGCTCCCCAGAACAACCGGACGGAGAACGGCCTCCAGTGTGCTTCCTGCATCCAGCCCTTCCAGGAGACGTGCCCGGGCACGGAGATGGCCAGCTGTGTGGGCCAGGAGAGCCGCTGTGTCTACTTCGCAGGCAGCGTGCAGGCAGGTGAGGAGACAGGGGCCCCCCAACTGAACACCCTCCTTCCTGGGGGTGGGGGTGGCAGGTAATGAGGGTTCCAGAGAGCTGCAAGTGGTGAGTTCGGGGACTGCTGGGTCACGAGGGAGGGACTGGGGCCCTGACTCTAGTCTGAAGCCTTCTTCCTCCCCAGGTATCATCAGGACCAAGTTTGCCACTCGCGGCTGTGCTACGGAGAGCGCGTGCGCCAGCAGGCCCGGGGCCCAGGTGCCCTCGGCGTCCTACCTGTACTACCTCCGGCGCGCAGACTGCCTTCCCGCCCGGCCCCACGGACCCCCAGCCTCCCAGCCCCGCGGCAGGGCTGAGTGACCCGCCTGGAGCATGCAGCCTGAGCTCTCTGCTGGTCCTCGGCCTATGAATTAAAGAGAGTGGCAGAGCAAGCCTGAGTCCTTGCGGGGTGCTGTATCTTGGGGGGTCCATGCACAAAGCAGGAGTCTCGATCCCTGGAAGCCGCCCTCCTCTTCTTTGCCAGGAAGAGGGAAAAACCCCTCCCTACCATCACACACACACACACCTTTTAATTTTTCAGCTAAGTTTTCACATGTGTATTTCTCTTCTGACTGCCTTTTCATTCGGATAGAGACAAAGAGGGAGAGACACAGCAGCATCAGAGCTTCCCGTGGTGTCATGGCACTTTCCGTGTGGTGTCAGGATTCAAACCTGGGCCAAGCATGGCAAGGCACATGCCCTACCCAGTGAGCTACCTCTCCTGACTAAGACCCCACCTTTTACCAGGGGTTGCTCCCTGCTGGTTCCCGGTGCTCAGTACCTCATTTCATATATATATATTTTCCCTTTTGTTGCCCTTGTTTTTTATTGTTGTAGTAGTTATTATTGCTGTTGTTGATGTCGTCGTTGTTGTTGTAGGACAGAGAGAAATGGAGAGAGGAGGGGAAGACAGAGGGGGGAGAAAGATAGACACCTGCAGACCTGCTTCACTGCCTGTGAAGCCAGAGGTTTGAACTGGGATCCTTACACTGCGCTTCGCGCCACCTGCGCTTAACCCACCACGCTACCGCCCGACTCCCAATACCCCATTTCATAATCCCAGCAGTTCCTTTAAGTTAATTACCCCCTCCCATTTTACAGCTGGACAAACTGAGGTGCCGCTTGTGGCGTTACCTGGCTTGGGGGCAGTAGTGAGGGCACGTCAGATTCCATGATTCCCTCTCCTGATTAACTGCTCCCTCTTTTTTTGCCCCGGTTCTCACGTCTACACAATGGGAGTGACAATAGTTCTGACCTCTGAGGAGTGTTGAAATGAATTTCTGGACATTGCTCCTGGAGAGCCAGAGAGCTGATACAGTACTTTACGCCACAGACTTTAATGTTTGAGGTTCAGAGGTCCCATGTAGGACCAGGTTCAATCCTCAGCACTACCATAAGCCAAAGCTGAGCAATGCTTTGGTCAAAAGAATATAGATTGTTAAAGGCTTTGGTGCCTTTAAAGGCAGTTTGTCTGAGTAAATAGTAATCACAAGATAGCTGCCACTTACCAAGTGACTATTAGTTGGCAGGTGCTAAGCATGGCAGACTAGAGTGTGCTCGTTACAAAGGAGGCCCTAACTGCAGTGGGTTAGGACAAAGCTGTTATCAGTCAGCTAACGCTGCCTTCATAGTGTGTAACAAATCACCCCAACCTGAACCTTGTGACCAGCATTCTTCTTAGTTCTATCTTCCTCTTTTTTTTTTTTTAGATTTTATTCCATAAAAAAACTTGGCTGAGTGCACAAATTACAATGGTTAATATACCCAGGTATATTATATGATCTATATATATATCCTTTTGTTGCCCTTATTTTATCGTTGTTGTGGTTATTATTATTGTTATTGATGTCATTGTTGTTGGATAGGACAGAGAGAAATGGAGAGAGGAGGGGGAGACAGAGAGGGGGAAAGAAAGACAGACACCTGCAGACCAGCTTCACCACTTCTGAAGCGACTCCCCTGCAGGTGGGGAGCCAGGAGCTCGAACAGGGATCCTTATGCTGGTCTTTGCGCTTTGCACCATGTGCACTTAACCCACTGTGCTGCTGCTGGCCCCCGATATATTTAATACCCAGGTTAGAGCCACCGGTCCCCACCTGCAGGAGGAAAGCTTGCAAGTGGTGAAGCAGGGCTGCAGGTGTCTCTCATATATTTTCTTTTAAGTATTTTATTTAATTTTTTATATTTATTTTCCCATTTTTGTTGTCCTTGTTGTTGTTTAAACATTTTATTTATTCATGAGAAAGACAGAAAGAAAGAACCAGACATCACTCTGGTACATGTGCTGCCAGGGATTGAACTCAGGACCTCTTGCTTGAGAGTCAGTGCCACCTTCTGGACCACAGTCTCTCTCCCTCTCTATCCAATAAATATTTTAAAATGAAACACACACACACACACACACACACACACACACACACACACACCAGAGCACCACTCCAGTATATACAGAAACAGGGAGTAAACCAAGGACCTCAGTCACGTGCTTTACCGGATGAGCTATTTCCCTGGCTACATCCTTTCCCTAATGGTTTGCTGTTTGTTACTGGCTTTGCTTCCAGCTGTGTGTTGACAGGATAGGTTCCAGTTTGGGGGGTACTCAAGTTCTCCAAGGGGCTCTAGAGTCTTCTGGGATCATTCTGCTTGTGTCCATCCCCTGGAAAGTCACTGGAGCAGAAGCCAAGAGTGTTTGAGAGCCTCACTTAGATCAGATGTGCTGGCGTTGCACTGAGCAAAGTGAGTCATTCGGTCAAAGCCAATATAAATGGAGCAGGGAAGTAGGCTACCCCCTGCCCACTGGGAGAGGAGAATGATGCTTCCTCAACAGGTGCCCACTCACAAATGGTGAATCTTCACTCATGCCAGGTACCCAGAGCCGACCATAGCCACTCTGCCCACCAGCCATAGAGCTGCTGATTCCTAAGTGCCTCACCCTTTTGTTTTTGGGGCCTTGGCCACATGCAACTCCACACTACAGGGAATATTTCTTCCATATTTGTTTAAATTTATTTATTCATGAGAATGATAGGAGGAGAGAAAGAGCCAGACATCACTCTGGTACATGTGCTGCTAGGGATTGAACTTGGGACCTCATGGTTGAGAATCCAATGCTTTATCCACTGCACCACCTCCCAGACCACATTTTTTAATTTTTAAAAAATATTTATTTATTTTCCCTTTTGTTGCCTTTGTTTTTCACTGTTATTGATGTCGTCGTTGTTGGATAGGACAGAGAGAAATGGAGAGAGGAGGGGAAGACAGAGAGGGGGAGAGAAAGACAGACACCTGCAGACCTGCTTCACCGCCTGTGAAGCGACTCCCCTGCAGGTGGGGAGCCGGGGCTCAAATGGGGATCCTTATGCAGTTCCTTGCACTTTGCACCACATGTGTTTAAGCCACTGCGCTACCACCCAACTCCCTCAGACCACACTTCTTCCATCTTTAAAAAAAAAAAAAATTATTTCATAGGACATAAAGAAATTGAGAGGGGAGTGGGGGATAGAGAGGAGAACAGATGGAGAGACATCTGCAGCACTGCTTCACCATTTGTGAAGCTTCCCCCTGCAGATGGGGACTGGGGGCTTTGAATTGGGGCCCTTGTGCATTGTAACATGTGTGCTCAACCAGGTGCACCACCACCCAGCCCCAGTCTTTGTATTTCAGAGAAATAAACACAGGTGGAGAGAAACAGAGGAGAAACAACACAGTACTCTCCACCATCTGTGGAACACTTCCCCCTGTTAAACAATGAATAAATCTAAGAAAGCAAGAGAGAAGAAAGAAAGAGGCAGGGGAGATATCATAGTGGTTAGGCAAACAGACTCTCATGCCTGAGGCTCTGAGATTCCATGTTCAATCCCCCACACCACCATAAACCAGAAGTGAGCACTGCTCTGGCACACAAAAAGAAAATAAAGGAAAAAAAAAAAAAAAGGAAGTCAGGTAGTAGCGCAGCAGGTTAAGTGCACGTGGCGCAAAGCACAAGGACTGGGAGTAAGAATCCTGGTTCAAGCCTTTAGCTCCTCAACTGCAGGAAGTTGCTTCACAAGCGGTAAAGCAGGTCTGCAGGTGTCTTATCTTTCTCTCCCCGTCTTCCCCATCTCTCTCCATTTTTCTCTGTCCTATCTAACAACGATGATATCAACAACAATAACTACAACAATAAAACAAGGGCAACAAAAGGGAATAAACAAATAAATAAAATAAAATAAAGAAATGCTCTATTAAAAAGCCTTCTGCATCCCAAAATGACCTTGGGTCCATATTCCCAGAGGGTTAAAAAATAGGAAAGCTATCAGGGGAGGGAGTGGGATATGGAGTTCTGGTGATGGGAATTCTGTGGAGTTGTACCCCTCTTATCCTATGGTTTAGTCAATGTTTCCTTTTTATAAAAGAAACACACACACAAAGTAACCACTTTTTCCACATGGTGACAGAGCTTGTACTCAGGCCTTTGTGTTATCTGCTGGCCCTGGAAAAAAGTGTTCTTATTTTATCTGCACAACTTCATGTGACAGACACATTTAGTCTAATCCTATTTTCTGGGGAAAAATCAGGCTGAGATTGGATGTCACAGTAATATGGCACAAGAGGGCTGGGAGAGAATTCAACATTTTTTTTTTTTTTTTGCCTCCAGGGTTATTGCTAGGGCTCAGTACCATTTTTCCCCCTTTTGTTGCCTTTGTTGTTGTAGCCTTGTTGTGGTTATTATTGTTATTGGCGATATCGTTTGTTGTTGGATAGGACAGAAAGAAATGGAGAGAGGAGAAGACAGAGAGGGGGGAGAGAAAGACAGACACCTGCAGACCTGCTTCACCGCCTGTGAAGCAACTCCCTTGCAGGTGGGGAGCCCCCTGAGCTTTGAGCCAAGTGTGCTTAACCTTACATTGTGCTACCGCCTGACCCCCACAATTCAATATTTTAACACAGGATTTGCATATCTAAGGGATCAGGTTTAGTCCCTAGCACCAATGTGTGCCAGAGCTGAGTGGCACTCTTATTAGCATAATGGTTCTGCAGAAGACTTTCCTGCCTGAGGCTCTCAGGTTCCAGATTCAATCTCCAGCACCATCAGCCAGAATTCAGCAGTGCTCAGGATTCTCTCTCTCTTTCAGTCCCCAGCACCACTATGAACCAGAGCTAAGCAGTGCTCTGGTTACAAAAACAGAACAAACCAACTCAGGCATCTTCTTTCCACCCTCAACACCCCACAGACAGACACACCTGGGGAGTTTTGTACTCATTTTTATTCATTCTTCCAAAATACACCACAGACCTCCTTGGTGCTCCTCCATCACTAACCAGAAATGTACAAGGCCACCTCACCCACTCACATTTTCTGTGATCTTCTGCTGATGGCTCTAGCAAGACAAGTCCCTGTGTCCTTCCTTTCCAGGGACTTCTAGCCTGGATGCACCGCACGGGCACTGAGGTGGCCGCCAGGGACCTAGCCATAAGGATTATCAAGCCCTTTCTGGGGAGGGGTAAATAGCATAATGCTTAGATGCAAAGAGACCCTCATGCCTGAGGCTCCGAGGTCCCAGGTTCAATCCCCGCACCACCATAGGCCAGAGCTAAGCAGTGCTCTGGTGTTTCTCTCTCTCTCAAAAATAAACACTAAAAAAAAAAAAAAAAGACAGAAAGAAAAAAATAAAAGTCCTTTCTTCTTTGGTTCCATGGAATGAGGCCTCATTTGCAAACCCCATGTCTCCACAAAGCCTAAAAGTCACTCCCATTCAAAGTGCTGATTTAGGGTGAGGGTAGATAGCATAATGGTTATGCAAAGAGACTCTCATGCCTGAGGCTCTAAATTTGAGCTTCAATCCAAGGCACCACCATAAACCAGAGCTGATCAGTGTCCTGGTAAAAACAAACAAACAAAGTGCTGATTTAAAGATGACCATATCAACAAGTGGTCACCATGTCCACAAGTGTCTCTCTACAGTGACACAGCACAGCGGCCATTCCTCCCAACACACACAAAACCAGAGCTTGCTTTCTCAGATCCAGACTTCGGCACAGAAGCCGAGAGAGGATTTCACAGAGCAGCACAGGGCTGACGGCACCCAAGCACAGTCCACTGTGATGGGGAGTGCAGGCGGGGCACAACTGCCCAGGTGAGCTGAGCCTCCCGGGCGTTGCCAGCACGGGAGCAGGGCAACAAGGCAGGTCAGCAGGTCGGGTTCCCCCAGAGAGGAACACATGCCGCTGTGTGAGCGAGTACAGGCAGGTCCATACGAACACTGAGCCTGCGCAGTAAGCCTGTGTGGGAGATGCCATTGGCAGAGTGACTTGCCAGAGCTTCGCGGGGTCTGTCCCCCACCCCAGAGCGGTGCATTTCCTGGCAGAATGGAAAGCCAACACTGCAGCCGTGGACTACTGAGTGTCTGAAATGTGGCGGCTGGGAAGCTGTCGAGCAGCATTTTCTTTCATTTTTCTTTAACCGATGTGGCTTATGGAGGAGTTGGGGACTGAACCCGGGGCTTCAGAGCCTGAGGTATAAATTGTCTGTTGCGTAATCACTATGCTATCTCTCTGGCTCTGCGTTTACTTTTATTCTTCTTTTACAGGTTCATTTATTGGGGCTGGGCGGTGGTGCACCTGGCGAAGTGTTATCACGCACAAGGACCCAGGTTTTCCCCACCAGCAAGGGGAAAGCTTCCCAAGTGGTGGAGCGGGGCTGCAGGTGTCTCTCTCTCTCTCTCTCTCCACTCAATCTCTCTGTCCCTAGCAAACAAAAATATAGTATATGAAAACACTAATAAAAACATTTTGGGAGACGGGCGGTAGTGCAGCGGGTTAAGCGCACGTGGTGCAAACTGCAAGGACCGGTGTAACGATCCTGGTTTGAGCCCCCGGCTCCCCACTTGCAGGGGAGTCGCTTCACAGGCGGTGAAGCAGGTCTGCAGGTGTCTGTCTTTCTCTCCTCCTCTGTCTTCCCCTCCTCTCTCCATTTCTCTCTGTCCTATCCAACGACAACAATAACTACAACAACAATAAAAAAACAAGGGAAGCAAAAGGGAAAATAAAATATATATAAAAAAATAGGACCTGGGTTTGAACCCCCAGCCCCCACCTGCAGGGGGAAAGTTTTGCAAGTGGTAAAACAGAATTGGAGGCATCTCCCCCCCATTTTTTATTTTTTACAGCTTTTATTTATTTATTGGATAGACAGAAATTGAGAGGGAAGGGGAAGACAGAGGGGAAGAGGGACAGAAAGACACCTGCAGCACTGCTTCAATACTTGTAAAGCTTTCCTCCCTGCAGGTAGGGACAGGGGCTTGAACCTGGATCCCTGTGCATTGTGACCACCCAGCCCCTATCATTCCCTTCCCTCTCGATTTCTGGCTGTCTCTAATAAAAAATAAATAATAAAAGAATTTTAAAAAGATTTATCTATTCGTTTACAAGTGGAGAGGAGAGGAAGAGAAACAGTGCTACTTGGCACATGATGCCAGGGGCCAGTCAGGACCTCACTCTTGAGAACTCAGCACTTCATTCACTGCTCACCTCCTGGGCCACCCATCTAATCTTTGTTAGATTGCACTGACTTACAACCAGACAGGTACATGCTAGGTAAGCAGATAAAGAACCAGAGCCTCACATGGGAGGCCAGGCATCCAACTCGGAACACCTCATGCTTCCAAGTTCAGAACCTCACTCACTGTACTACTTCCTGGGCGCCTTCATTTGCTTTTAAAGAACAGAAAAGTGGATAGTTATCTTAGTTACAAAGCAGCTGTTAGATCTGTTCCAGCTTAGGTCTATGTATCTGATTTCTGTAAACCTAAATGGAGGTCTGATAAAAACAGCATCAGAGCTGAGACATGCTCAGTGCAAACCACACACCAAGCCCCGAGACTTAGCACAACAGAACGGGCAGCAGTGCCCTCATACATAGTAATGTGCATCGATCACATGCTGAGGATAAGTACTCTGGGTATAGTGGGTTAAATCAAACATATTATGAGGGGGGATCCATCTTTTTTGACTTTTTTTTTTTTTTAATCTGGTTACTAGAAAAATCTAAGGTTGGGGCTGGGGAGGCACTGGGTTGTCAGAAAAGTCATGACACATTTTAAAAAATATTTTTTTAAATAAATAGGGAGGGGAAGAGAAATAACCAGAGATCACTCTGGTACATGTGCTGCCGGAATCGAACTCAGAACCTTACGCTTGAGAGTCCAATGCTTTATCTACTGTGCCACCTCCTGGACCACTCATGACACACTTTTGCATAGACAAATACATCATGACCTTTCTGAGAGCCCACAAGCATAAGAGTTCTGTAAAAGATGGTCATGCCTGAAACTCTGAAGCCCCAGACTCAGCCCCTTGCACCACTATCAGCCAGAGTTAAGCAGTGCTCTAGTGGGATGGGTACAAAAGAGAACACCTGGGAGCCAGGTATGGTGCACCTGGTTCAGTGCACATATCAGCAGGCAAAAGGACCCGGGTTTGAGCTCCTGCTCCCCACCTGCAGAGGGGCCGCTTCACAAGTGGTAAAGGAGGTCTGCAGGTACCTATCACTATCTCTCCATCCTCTCTCAACTTCTCTGTCCTAATCCCCAGCAATAAAAATAAAAATAACAGGGGGCCGGGCGGCAGTGCAGCAGGTTAAGCGCACGTGGCGCAAAGCGCAAGGACCGGCCTAAGGATCCCGGTTTGAGCCCCTGGCTCTCCACCTGCAGGGGAGTCGCTTCACAGGGAGTGAAGCAGGTCTGCAGGTGTCTCTCTTTTTCTCGCCCTCCTCACTCCATTTCTCTTTGTCCTATTGAACAACATCATCAATGGCAAAATAACGATAACAAGGGCAACAAAATGGGAAAAAATGGCTTCCAGGACCAGTGGATTCGAAATGCAGGCACTGAGCCCCGGCAATAACCCTGGAGGCAAATAATAATAATAAAGAAAAATCCAAGGTCACCTATAACTCTGCCTCCACTTCTGGACTGCACTGCTCTGCAGTCTGACTTCACTTGGCCAGTGCACCAAGTGGAGAGGAGTCACAGCCAGATGTTGTACTGGATGGCCGGCATCTTTCAGCAAAGAGCTTTGAAGACAATGCCTGGAGCCACTCAGCCCTGAGTCCAGAGACTTTCTCTGACCCTGGCCATCTCAGCTTTTCTGGGACGAACTGGGCCAGAGTTCTGGTTGGAGATTGGGGTGCCCTTCCTCAAGAACCGGCCCCTGGGGACCCGATTCTCCGCCTTCGGCTGTCAGGGGAAACAGAAGCCCGGAAGCGTTCTTGTCCAGCCCTTCCACCTTCCACCTCACAGGGGACGTTAAGACACTGGGCCGAGGCTCAGGGAGTGACAGGGGCAAGTGTTCCCACTCCCTGTGGCCCCAGGTAGCAGCTTCCTCTCCCGCTGAAGCCTTTCTCCTGCCCATCCCCACAAGCTAATTTCTAGCCTCAGTTCTGCTGACAAATGACAACCATAAATATGTAACAGGCACCTAGTGTGTCTACTTTAAGTGTATTCTGTTCAAAGTATTGCGAGAACAGCAGCCAACAAGACAGGCATGTGCGCGAGCGGTGTGTGGGGGGGTTAATAGCAGCCTAATAGGTAAACCGATAAATATGTAAATAAGTAACACTCAACCGTAATACTTGCTACAGGGAAACCCACTGGCAGAGATGCACTGGCTACTTCCGTTCAGTGTGGTCTGGGTGGTCTCTCTCAGGGGACGTCTGAGGTGAGAGCTGATTTATGAGGAGGGAGCCTGGGAAGGCCTAGGGGCAAAGCATTCTAGGCCAAAAGATGTCTGTGTAAAGATCTTGAGGCAGGAGCTCCAGTGGCCCACTCAAGCATCAGAAGAGCTATCAGGCTGGTGGCGGGGCTCGATCAAAGAATGAGAAGAGGCAGGTCTGGCCACAGAAGGCCACGCCGTGCGCTGGTGGGTCTAAATCCTGCCCTTTCTTTCTTGGCTTTGCTCCCTATCTATTTTAAGAAAAACTCTGTTGGATGGTCTCTCAGGTTCTCCCTCCTCATCTTGACACTGGAAAAACCTTGTGCCCTGCAGCTTCTCTTGATTACTGCCAGTGGCCTAGAACTTTCCAGGCACTGTAATTTCTGCCTTTTCCACCCTCAAGGCACAATGCTGATGTCTGGAGCAGCCGCCCAGCACCCCATGGGGCCCGTGCTCATAGGAGCACGCTGCCTCTTGGGGGCAGCTGAGGTACCCAGCACAGCAACATTTGGACAAGTGCAATGGTACATCGCTTTTCCAAAAAGACAGGTGTACAAGGTTCCAAGGCCAGAACAGGTTCAAGTGTCATGATAGAAGAAACCAAGACCAAAAAAAGGCAGCATCTCTAGGAGACAGGGGAACACAGACTCCCCAGAGTGTGCTCCTGAGTCACCCAGCATAAGGGAGCTGCCTCATCTCTTTTCAGCCAGGCCCCAGAGTGGGGGGCAGCAAGCAGCCAGGATGCAAAACTGACAGCAATTCCAGGACACTCCTCTGAGATGGATTCCTGCCCTTCCATACTCCATTCCTGCTCTGGCTCCCCCTTGACCCCACCATGCCTAGACCCCATCCTCCTCACAGGAGCTGAGGAAAGTGTCTGGCCTATCAGGTCCCCGGAGCTGTTAGACACCCTCTCCTCCCAAGTCAAGGAAACCAACCCCTCTACGGTCCTGCCCCATAGCCCCTTGCCCTCTCAGCTGCAGACTTCCAACTACCAGCAATCGGGAAGCACGACCCGAGCACCCCCAGCAGCCAGAAGCCTGACATCCCGGAAGCTTCCCTCAATAAAAAAGACAAAAACCAAAACATGTGCCTCTTTTTGAGAGGCTGAAGGCAGGGCTACTGCCCTACACTGCCCTCCAGCTAGCGGCTCCAGACCCTCACCCTCATGCATCTTCTTCCCAACAGCTCCAGTCCCCCCACCTGGTAGAAACCAAGACCCCCACCCCCACCCTGGAATGCAACCACTAGGCTCCCATCAGCATAGACACCTGGGTGCCACGCCCCGTGCCCCCTGGACCCACCCACTCTCCTTCCCGACCCAGAGTCCAAGCAGTCACAACATCCAGGGTTCAAAGTGGTGCTCCCCGCCCGCCCACAACCCGCAGAGCCCCAAGCACCCCGCGTCTGACTCAGGATCCCCGGGGGCTCTCCCTCGAACCCGGGCTCGGAGTCCTCTGCTCCAAGTGGCCTGGAGGCGCCAGGACGGCTTCGGCATCCGCCAGCATCTCGTCCAGCGCCTGCAGCAGGACGCCGTGCGCCGCGCGGTAGCCCAGGCCCCCGGTGGCCGCCGCGCCGCCCGCGGGCCACAGGAAGGACAGGGCGCCCAGGGCTGCACCGCCCGCGGTGCCCTCGCCCGCCCAGGCGCCCAGGCGCCCCTCCACCTCGGCGCGCGTCACCGGGCCCGGGAAGCGCGTGCGCGCCGCCAACTCCCCCGGGGCCAGGCCCAGCGCGCGCTCCCGCCGGGCTAGCGCCGCGGGTTCGAGCCCCAGCGCCCGGCGCCACTCCGCCAGCTGACCCCGCAGCAGTGCCACGTCGCACGCCCAGCCGAGCCCGGGCACCGGGGCGGCCGCCGCGGCCAGGCTGGCCAGCAATGCCGGTCGCCACGCTCCAGCCCGCAGCGCCGCCGCCTTCCTGCGGGCAGCACCCGGGGACGCCGGGGGCAGCGCCAGCAGCAGCGCCCCCGCCTGGTTGGCGGGCAGAGCGCGCTGCAGCCACGCGCAGAGCCCGGGGAGCCCGGCCGGCCGCAGGGGAAAGGCGGGTGGCAGCGCCTCCTCCAGCACCTCCCAGGTCTCGTCCTCCGGGCTCCCCGCCACGGTGCACCCTGCCTTCTCCCCGCCGGCTGCCTGGGCTCCCGGCCCGCGCTCCTCTCTCCCCTCGCCGCTGGCTTTCTCCACGCCCCCGAAGCCCTCTTGCTCGGGCTTCTCCGCCTCTTCCTCTTCTTGCAGCCACTCGGGGTCCTCCCCCTCGCCATCAGTCCGCACGCAGACCAGAGGTGCACCCGGGAGCACCAAGGGCCGGACTCGGGCCCAGTCCTTGTCGGCGGGGGCCCCCGGGGTGACGAGGATGAGGGCGTCGTAGTGGGCGGGGTGCGGGGTGGCGGCGGAGCCCGCGGGGCCCAGCGGCACGGTCCACAACACCACGTTGGGGCGCTCCGGGGCCGGGAAGGCCGTGGGCTCCGCGGGCAGCGCCGCAGGACCAGCGCCCGGCTCGCCCGGATCCAGGCCCAGCAGCACGTTCAGCACAAGCCCCAGGTCGGCGGTGCCGGCCACGGCCACGTCCAGCCGCGCGCTGCCCAGTCGCTCCAGGCCGGCGCGAACCCACGACAGCGCCGCCTCCAGGCCGCCCGTCTCGAAGGCCTCGCGGACGGCCTCCAGCTCGGCGGCGCCCAGCACCTCGAAGCCATCCTGGGCCGGTGGCAGCAGCCTGCGGGCACAGAGAGCCATGGGTCAGGGCCAGGACAGGGAGGGAGCAGGCTGAGAGCGGCAGGCGCTGTGAGCACAGCAGGAGTAAGCCCAATTGGTGGCTATTGAGAAAAGGGATTTCGGGCAGGGAAGGGGCGGGCTGACTCCAGGCTGGGTTCCAACTGAAGCTAAAGAGGGCTGGCGCTGGCAGGTGGCTCATCCAGTAGAGTGCACACGTTGCCATACACAAAAGATGTGGGTTCCAATCCGGAATCCCTGCAGGGGGAAGCTTCATGAGCAAGTGGAACAGGTGTCTGTTTCCTTCTGTGTCTGTCTCTCTCCCTCTATTCAACTTGCTATTACTACTGTTATTTTCCAGAGCACTGTTCAGTTCTGGCTTGTGGTGGTGTGAAGGCATGAGTCTTTTTGCATAGTCATTACAATATCTCCCATCCCCTCACTCTTAAAAAAAAAAAAAAAGGGGGGAGTCAGGCAGTAGCCAGCAGGTTAAGCGCACGTGGTGCGAAGCACAGGACCAGCTAAGGACCCAGCTTCAAGCCCATGGCTCCCCACCTGCAGGGGACTCGCTTCACAGGCGGTGCAGCAGGTCTGCAGGTGTCTTTCTCTCCCCGTCTTCCCCTCCTCTCTCCATTTCTCTCTGTCCTATCCAACAACGACGACAACAATAATAACTACAACAATAAAACAACAAGGGCAACAAAAGGGAATAAATATTTTTTTAAAATGTACAGGGTAGTAGTGCAGCGGGTTAATAAGCTGGAAGCGCAGGGACCTGCACAAGGATCCCGGTTCCAGCCCCCGTCTCCTCACCTGCACTGGGGTCGCTTCACAGGTGGTGAAGCAGGTCTGCAAGTGTCTTTCGCTCTCTCTGTCTTTCCCTCCCCTCTCCATTTCTCTGTCCTTCCTAACAACAAAGGCAAGAAAAGGGAAAAAGCAGCCTCCAGGAGCAGTGGATTCGTAGTGAAGGCACCAAGCCCCAGCAATAACCAAAAAAAAAAAAAAAAAAAAAAGTACAGGGCCACTGAAACAGCTCACTTAGACAATGAACTGCTTTGTCATGTGTGTAACCCTGTAACCCAGGTTCTAGCCTGGCCTCCCCTGCACTGAAGGAAGCTTCATTGCTGTGGTCTCTTTCGTGCTTTCATGGCATCTTTGCTTTCTCTGACTAAATCATCACCATTATCTAAAAGAAATCTGTTTTTTTTTAAATCTAATATACGCTTTACTTGTACTACTTTAAGAGGAGAGAGAGAGAGAGAGATACAGAGACCAGAGCAGTGCTCAACTATAGCTGAAGGTGGGGATTGAACTTGGGACACTGGAGCCTCAAATGTGACGGTCTTTTTGCATAAACATTATGCTATCTCCCCCACCCTAATTTTTCTTTTCTAGAAACTACCAATGGGTGTTTTTTTTAATATTTATTTATTTCCCCTTTTGTTGCCCTTGTTTTATTGTTGTTGGTGATGTCGTTGTTGGATAGGACAGAGAGAAATGAAAAGAGGAGGGGAAGACAGAGAGGGGGAGAGAAAGACAGACACCTGCAGACCTGCTTCACCCATGCAGTTGGGGAGCCAGGGGCTCAAACCTGGATCCTTAACGCAGGTCCTTGTGCTTCGCGCGGCTGCATATCGCCCAACTCCCCCCCCCCCCCTTTTTTTTTTTTTTTAACCAGAGCAGAGCACTATTCAGCTCTGGCTTATGAAGGATGCAACCTGTTACTTTGAGGCCTTAGGCAGGAAAGTCTCTTTGCAGAACCATTATGCTGTCTACCCCTTTTTTGCCTCTAGGGTTGTGGCTGGGGCTTGGTGCCTGCCTGCACTGAATCCACTGCTCCTGGCAGCCATCTTTTCCCATTGTTATTACTGTTGTTGTTGTTGTTGGATAGGACAGTGAGAAATGGAGAAAGGAGGAGAAAACAGAGAGGGGGAGAGAAAGACAGACACCTGCAGACCTGCTTCACCACTTGTAGACGCCCCCCTCCCCCGCCCCAGGTGAGAAGCGGAGGACTTGAACCCGGATTGTTCTGCCGGTCCTTGTGCTTCCACCTAGGCCAGGGGGTAAGGTTTTTCTAAAGACAGCGGGAGGCGGGGGTGTGGGGGTTGGGGGTTGGGGGAGTCAGGTGGTAGCGCAGCGGGTTAAGCGCACGTGGCTCAAAGAGCAAGGACCGGTATAAGGATTCAGGTCCGAGCCCCCGGCCCCCCACCTGCAGGGGAGTCGCTTCACAGGCGGTGAAGCAGGTCTGCAGGGGTCTGTCTTTCTCTCCCCCTCTCTGTCTTCCCCTCCTCTCTCCATTTCTCTCTGTCCTATCCAACAACAACGACATCAGTAACAACAATAATAACTACAACAATAAAACAACGAGCAGCAAAAGGGAATCATCATCATCATCATCACCATCATCATCCTCAAAAGACAGCAGTCTCCAGGACTTCCAAGCGCACTTTTTATGGGGTAGAGGGTCCCCGCCCCCGCCTCGCCTCACCTCTGCAGCGCCTCCGCCCGGCTCTGCAGCGCCGCCTGCAGGCGCTCCAGCTCCTCGCAGCCTTCGCCGTCGGCCCGGCCGCCGCAGTCGCCCGGCAGCACGAAGAGAGCGGCGGCCTCCAGGCCCGCGCGGTGCAGCAGAGCCGCCGTGTGCTCGCGGACGCCGCTTCCGCTGCGCGTCTCCCCGGGCCCGAGTCTCCGCACGGCCAGCAGCGGGACCCTGCGAGCCAGGGCGGCCCGCGCCGCCTCCCCCAGCGCCGGGGCGAGCGGCTCCCCGCCGGCCTCCGGGCCCGGCAGCACCAGCACCAGCACGTCGGCCTCCGCCGCCCAGGGCCCCGGCTCCGCGGGCGGGCAGCTCAGCTCGCCCAGGAACAGGCCCGGGCCTGCGGCCTGCAGGCTGGGGATGCGGGAGTCCGGCCGGCCCTCGGGGATGTCCACGGTCTCCACGCCCTTGTTGCACAGCGCGGCGATCAGCGCCGACTTGCCCGAGCCCGGGGGGCCCAGGACCAGGGCGGTCACGTCTCCCCGCGGCCGAGGCATCGCTGAGAGAGCGAGGGAGGGGATGTGGGGGTGAGGCGGGGGTGGGTCAGCGACCGCCTAGCCGCTTCCGCCTCCCGGGGACCGAGGGACCCGGCGCTCCTCCCCCGGGAGACCTGCCACCCCTGCCGGGTGCTTCCCTTTCTGCTTCGATGGCTCAGAGACCCGGCCTCCCGTGCCCTCCCTCCTCGGGGACGCGGCTGTCTCGATGTCTGCTCCTTCCCACAGCTTCGCCCACCGAGCAGTACGGTCGATGGCGGTCGAGCAGTCGCTGAGCAGCCGGGTCCCCGGGATGGGGGGGGGGGGGGGGCGGGGATCTCACGGTCCACGGTCCGAGAGGTTCCAGAGCCGCGTTCCGCGGGGCGCAGGTCTGACGTCACACCTCCAGGGACCGGGGGCGTGTCTCGGGAGCGTGACGTCGGAGACAGGGCCCCACGCGGCGCCCGCGCAGATCGCCCGCGGTGGAGTACTCCGCTTCTCCAGCTGCGGCGGCTGCGGGACTACAAGGGTGCCCAAGCGCATGCGTGCCCTCCCGCAGCGTCGGCGGCCTGTGGCGTCATCACCTCGCACCCGGCCTTGAGAAGGACCCCACCCCACCCCCCAGTGGTTGGAAGACCCTGTGGGGGCGACCACAACACTGCCCGAGGACAGTCTGAGATCTCCTCTGGGCGAGACTCATCAGAAGGGGGGTGGAAAGCACCGCAACCCTGCGGCCCCCAGAGAAGTTCTACCGCGCTGCTTTCCGGGTGGTGGCGCAGTGACCCCCGCGACCGACAGGCACCACACCAGGCAGCCGGCCCTCCGCTGTCAAAACTGAGCGGGGCTGGCAGGTGGGGCGGCCGCGCTGGGGACACGGGGACTCCGGGTGGGACCGTGTCAGAGGAGGATGCCTGCCAGGGCGCGCGTCCCACCGCCTGCCTCAGGGCACGAGAGACAGGCGAGGATGCAGCTGGAGTCTAAGATCAAGGGTCCCCCCGCTCCGCCATCAGGGAGTCTGATAGGGGGTCATCAGTCTTAGCGCCATCATCTCTCACGCAGGTGAGGGGCTCCCGGAGGGTCTTTGGGGCGGACCGAAGCTTCTCTGGCGAGAAGAGAGCCAAAGAGATGGCTCCGGGTAGAGTCCCGGACAGGCAGGTATGACAGGCCAGGGAGGTCCCAGGTTCAGTCCGTGGCACCGACATACGCCAGAGCCGAGCGATGCTCTGCTGTCACTCTGTCTACGGCCAGCAAGACAGCGCGCATGGGGCGAGCACCTGCTTTGCCTTGCATGCGACCCAGATTCAAGCCCGGCCCGCAGTGCACAGAGGAATCCCCTGTGCTGTGGTGTCTTTAGCCTTCTCCCTTCCTATCTGAAGCTTGGGTGGCCAACAATAAGAATGGCAATGGGTGGTCCGGGCGCAGTGATAAGGCTTTGGACTCTCAAGCATGAGGTCCTGAGTTCGATCCCCGGCAGCACACGTACCAGAGTGACGTCTGGTTCTTTCTCTCTCCTCCTATCTTTCTCATTAATAAATAAATAAAATCTTTAAAAAAAAAAAAAAAAGACTGGCATGGAAAGCATCTATGTCAAAGGTCCTGGGGTTAGAGGGCTCTCTAAGACTGTCCACAGGCACGTGATTTACCATTTTGTCCTGTGTGTTCCTCTCTTGACCAGAGGGGTCTCAGTCATCATGGAGGACCCCCACACCAGAGAGACCGTGGAGCAGCAGGATTTGTCTGAGGAGAAGAGCCCCCAAAGTCCGGGAGGCAACATCTGTGAGTACTGTAGAGGAGCTGGTAGTAAGAGGATTTTGATAGCGTTTTAGTGTCCAAGGATACTGGAGCCACCAGGAACTGCCATTCTGCCCCAACCCTCACTGTGTTCCAGTGTGCCCACCCAGCTCTGTCCTCATCAGGAAGACTGTGGTGCAGCTCAGAGAGAGGAGTGGCATCTGGAGAGCTTTGGGGTGGAAGGTGTGATTGGGAAAAAGGGCAGAGGCCGTGAGGAACCCCAAGGTTCTGGCCCGGATT
Organism: Erinaceus europaeus; assembly: GCF_950295315.1. Lineage (NCBI taxonomy): Eukaryota > Metazoa > Chordata > Mammalia > Eulipotyphla > Erinaceidae > Erinaceus > Erinaceus europaeus. Next base: position 197,139,455 of record NC_080163.1, on the reverse strand, counting down.
CCCTATCTGCCAAGTGGTGGTGGCTACTGTTTACCTCACACATCCGTTTTGGGGGCTAGTTGCCAAAAGGGGCATGTTTGATATTAACAAAGGCAGCTGGACACTGGGCCAGGGAGGTAGCACAGTGGTTTTCACTACAGACTTTTGCCGCCAGGGGGTTACTCCTGGAGCTTGGTGTCTGCACAACCCCACTGTCCCCCGTAGTTATCCCCACACCCCCCCCCATATTCTTTCTTTTAAACAGTGAGGGACAGAGATAAGAGATGGAGAAGGCACACCTCAAGTACCGTTCCACCACTCATGAAGTGACCCCAAGTCCCCCATAGGTGGAGATGGGCCTACACGACACACTTTTGTGCCTGAGGTCACAGGTTCAATCCCTGTTGCCATCACAAACCAGAATTGAACAGTGTTCTGGTAAAAAGAAAATAAAAAAATGGAGGGAAGAGAAACATTTATATACATATATAACAAAGGCAACTACTTTGACACATAATAGCAACAACCTCTACTGAGTGCTTCTTATGTGTTAAACAAGGAAGTCTAAGAGGTTACTATTCATCATCTCATTTAGTCCTAACAGCTCATGGAACTGGTAATATGCTTTCAGAAGAGGGAGCTGAGCCAGGACAGGTTTAAGTATTTGTAACAACGAGAGCCATGTGCAAATGCCACAGACCACCAGGAACACACCCACTGTTGAACCAGATAGTTTATTGCCCTTTGCTCTAAGACAGTACACACCCCATGAGGGCAGGGCAGGAGTCTCAGTAGTAGTAAGGACTGATTAGCTCTGGGCTTGGGGAAAGTTTCAAGGAAGGAGGGTTTTGCTTAAAGTGGGATGTGTCAGGAGGCAGAGGCAATTACAGCTGGAAACCTTAATAAAGTCATGTGACAGGAGGCAGGGGCAGGGCAAAACACAAGCCAAAGCAGCAGCCCCAGCACTGCCAGCATTAGGACAACTGGTGGTTTGGATGGTGTCTGTGTTCACACCTCACTAGGCTGTAGTCATGTGGTTTCCGGTGTGGTGATGCTCTGTCAAACTGTCGCACAGGAAGTCTAGTTCCCATGCCAGGGAGCTGCGCTCAGTATCAGCACCTGCAGACCAGTCGCAGGTAAGCACTGCTCCAAGTGCTTTTTTGTGAGCCATTTCCCTCATTCCTTCCAACCACCCTGTGAGGCAGATACCAGTACCACCATCATCCTTCTCCCCGGAGGGTACTGTTCCTTGTCTGGGAAGCAGGAGGGTCAACATTCAGTCTGGGTCCAGAGAGATAACTCACTAGCTAAGTTGCCTGCTTTGCCATGTCTGGGGATTGAGTCCTGGCACCGTCTGGGAGCTCCGTGACCCTGGGGGAAGCTCCTGTGTTGTGGTGTCTCCCTTTGCCTCTGAATGAAAAGCAGTAGGGAGCAGTGACATCACTCACTCATGGAAGAGTGCCGGGCTCAGTGCCGGAGTGCCGGAGGTGCTCAGAAGACCTCCTGGGTTCCAATCCTGACACCGCCGTTGCATTCCCTAGCGGTGGGCAAGTGGCTCACCCGCTGAGCCTCGGTCCACTCACCCCTGAAACAGGCCTGGTAACAACAGCCTGTGTAGCACCGCCTAAGCAGAGCGCCTAAAGCGTAGTCAGCACTGAGTGAGTGCTGGCTGTCGGCACTACCCTGGGGCTTAGGAAGAGAGGACCTGGGGGTTCCCGCTGGCCCACGCAGACCTCTGCCCGCACCCCTCAGGCCACCTGGGGACCCTGCAGTGCACCCGCTGCCTCATCACCTTCGCGGATTCCAAGTTCCAGGAGCGGCACCTGAAGCGGGAGCACCCGGCCGACTTCGTGGCCCAGAAGCTGCAGGGGGCGCTGTTCATCTGCTTCACCTGCGCGCGTTCCTTCCCCTGCTCCAAGGCCCTGCTCGCCCACCAGCGCGGGCACGCCCCCGCCGCCAGGCCCTGCCCGCTGCCCGCACCCGCACCTGCACCCGCACCCGCGCCCGCACCTGCACCCGGCCCCGCCCAGCCCGCCGCCTTCCCTTGCCCGGATTGCGGCAAGGCCTTCGGGCAGGCCGCTTCTCTAAGGCGGCACCGCCAGGCGCACGAGGCCCGTCGCCCCCCTGGCCCCTTCGCCTGCACCGAGTGCGGCCAGGACTTCACCCAGGAGGCCGGGCTGCACCAGCACTACATCCGGCACGCCCGGGGGGAGCTCTGAGCCTGGCTTCGGGCATCCTGGAGAGGGGTGTGTGCGCGCGCGTGTGCGTGTGGTGTGCGTGTGGTGCATGTGTGTGTGTGTGTGTGTGTGTGTGTGCGTGTGTGTGTGCGTGTGTGTGTGTGTGGTGGTGTGTGTGTGTAGCGGGGGAGGGCTGTGGCTGGCAGGACCCACCTGTGACATGCCAAGGGGGTCCTGTTGGGGTTTCAGACCCGCCCCTGGAAAAGCAGAAGGTTCTGGATAAAAAGGACCCAGAATAAGCTCATTTCCAGCCACAGTGTTTGGAGACCATAAAAGCCTTCAGGGAAGCAGCGAGAGGCAATCAGGAGATCTTTTGTCTAAAAAAGAAAAAAGAGATGAGCAAGAAAGGGTGGGGGGGGGGGATTGTTCTTTGTGACTCCCTTGTTCCCAGCTAAATAGTTTGAAATCACAGCAAGTAGCAGCGGATTGTGTAATCACCTTTAATTTTCCCCAGATGGATGCTGCCAGCTGTATGGAGGGGGGAAAAAAGGAGGGGGGCTGCTGGCTGTATCTCTGGATGGGGGCAGGGAAGAACTGTCACTGACTGGCCTGTGATGTCAGCAGATCGGCCTAGAGGCAGAGCATTTTGTGCCTTTGGGGACAGGGCAGCTGAATTGAGGTGGGGGTTGGGGGAACCGTGTTCTGAGGCCTGTGGGAGCTGCATTTCATCTCCTGTCTGCCCCATCCCATCCACCCCCACCCCATCTTTCCCACTCAAGGAGGGGGCCGTGGTATCCGTCCCCCGCAGATAATTTATTGCCCGTTTAAATTATTTTGTGTACAGTTCAGGTCATGGAATATATTTTGTATGTGTAGGTGATGTGACAAAGAAGCTAACATGTTATATCTGAGAACAGAAAAGATATAAATGAATGAATGAATAAATGAATGTCAGTGGCTGTGAGCTATAAAGGGTAGATCTGGCCATGTTGGAATAACCATTGTTGATGTTGTGGGAGCATTTCCTTGCAGACATTTTATATATTGATATAATTCAAAAAATAAAATCAACATCAAACTAAAACCAGAGAGGGTCTACACGGATGATCTAAGCCTGTAGCTGGGAACTAGCTCAGCTGGTGGAGTGCAGGACATGCATGCTGGAACCCCCCCCCCTCCAGCACCAGATCTCCAATGTCCCAAGCACTTCAGTGAGCCCTGGCTTCTCTCTCATGAAACTCATGAAATAAATTAAAGGAAATCACTCTTTAAATATATAAACAGGAACTATGGCTGTGAAGCAGAGCTTTCTCACAGAGCGTAAGGAGAGCATGGGGAAGAGGCGGCTCAGGGCAGAGCCGGCTGGGCCCCATGGAGAAGCCAACTGGTTTGGAACCAAGGAGAGAAGCCTTCTGTTTCCTGCTGGACTTGGCCAATACTGAGTGATTTCCCATGAAGGTTCTATTTTCAGCTCTCTTCCAAGGCCCAACCCCAGCCTCCTGTTATTTGCAAGGGCATGGCCAAAGCAACAAGCTGGAGCTGGGCAGAGGGTGGCAATGTCTCACACAGGACAGGAACCCTGCCAGGCTTGTTTCACTCCCTTGCAAAACCTGTCCGGCCCTGATGCCCTGCAGGTACCAGTCACAGGGTGGAATTGAGGTGAAGGAGGTCATTAGGCCCAGGAGTGAGCTGGGTGTAGTTGAGACTAATGGCTACCTCCCAGTCTGCAGCTGCATAGCACATAACTTAGGCTACAAAGAACACACTTCCGGCGGGCAGGTGTAGCTAGCATAATGGTTATGCAAAGAGCGTCTCCTGCCGGAGGCTTCAAAGTCCCAGGTTCAATGCCCTGCACCACCATGAGCCAGAGCTGATCAGTGCTCTGGTAAGAGAACAAATAAATAAATAAATAAATAAACATCTTTGCAGCCTGGGTTACAGAGTGTCTGACTTGCAAGAATCATAAGGATCCTAGTTCAAGTCCCAGCATGCATTTGCCAGAGTAAGACTATTTATTCATGAGACAGAGACAGAGAAATTAAGGGGAGGGAGAGATGAGAGAGAGAAATACCTGTAGCACTGCTTCACCACTGTGAACCTTTTGAACGTGGGTCTTTGCGCTTTGTAATGTGTGCTTAACCAGGTGTGCCTATTTCAAACTGTTTCTCTCATTAAAAAAAAAAGTTTTCAAAAGACTGCATTTCGGGGTCAGTCCATAGCACAGCAGGTTAAGCGCACATGGCCTGAAGTGCAAGGACCAGCTTAAGGTTCCTGGTTAGAGGTCCCAGTTCCCCACCTGCGCGCGGGGGTGGGGGTGGGGGCGCGCTACTTCACAAGTGATAAAGCAGGTCTGCAGGTGTCTGTCTTTCTCTCCCCTCCCTGACTCCCCCCCTCGATTTCTCTGTCCTATCTAGCAAAAAACAAACAAAAAAACCAACAGCCACAATAACAACAATAGTAAAACAACAAAGGCAACAAAAGGGGAAAAAATAGCCTCCAGGAGCAGTGCATTCGTGGTGCAGACACCGAGCCCCAGCAATAACCCTGGAGGCAAGAAAAAGAAATAGAATGCATTTCTTAGGTTCCCATGCAGTTCAATGTGGTCATGTGACTAAGTTCTGGTTAATACTTTGGATTCTCACGCGACAGAAGAGGACCTGCTTTTCCTCCACCTTTCTGCCTGGGACGAAGATATCTGGGGCCTTGAGGGCAACAGGTGGGATGGCAGAGCAATGAAATAGCAGGAAACTTGGTCTCTGATCAAGTTCATGAGGCAGAACCACCATACTGGCCTTAGAATATTCAAATTCGGGATTCCAGGGGTAGCGCAGCGGGTTAAGAGCACATGGCACAAAGCACAAGGACCGGCCTAAGGATCCAGATTTGAGCCCCCAGCTCCCCACCTGCAGGGGAGTCGCTCCACAGGCGATGAAGCAGGTCTGCAGGTGTCTGTCTTTCTCTCCCCCTCTCTGTCTTCCCCTCCTCTCTCCATTTTTTCTCTGTCCTAGCTAACAACGACATCAATAACAGCAATAATAACTACAACAACAATAAAAGCAAGGGCAATAAAAGGGAAAAATAAATATACTTTAAAAATATCCAATTCCTCACCATTTTGTGACAGAGAAATCTCTACCTTGTGCAAGTCCTGTTTTTTGGATCTCTGTCACATGCAACACAATTAATAACCTAAGGCAAGAAAAGCTGGCCCAGTCCCCACCTGCCACCTGACTTTGCAAAGAAAGTTTCATTGGAACAGTCCCACGCACTCATTTATGTAGAGTCTGGGTGCGCTTTCCTGTAGGATAGGTTTCAATAGAGGAGTTGCAGAGAGTGTGTGGCGCAGAACGCCTAAAATACTTCCCATCTGGCTCTTTACAGGAGGAGTTTGCCAACCCCTTATGTATGATAGTCCTACAAACTCATTCTGAACTTAGAAGCAGGGCTTTCTGCCCTGAGAAAGGGTGTGTGTGTGTGTGTGTGTGTGTGTGTGTAAGAGAGAGAGAAGAGAAAGGGGTGGGGTGGGGAGGAGTCTGGGGCAGAGCCAGCTAACCTACAATTCTTTGCTAGGAGGACTTACAGGGACATTGGCTTTCCAAGTTAGTTGTCATCACTCTTCACTCCCAGAGATAAGGAACTTTAGCAAAACCAATGCATTTGCCACCTGGTGAAAACCCACAAGTTTCCAACCCAGATGTTTCACACCATCCCCACACAGGTGGCTCCCCTAATCCTAAGTCTCAGGCTCTAATCTCCCACAGGTTCCCAAGATAGGCAACAGCCCGCAGAGCACACCCGGCTCTTCCTGTTCTCTCTACACACTCCAGATGCCAGAGTCCCCAAACTTCAAATAGCAATTGCATGGCTGGCGACTACCAAATCCTTCCTCCTGCCCGTAGCCTAGGCTTCCCCAATGAGACATAGGCACCCGAGTGATGAGACTCTCAGACTTAAAATGGGTCACTGCGATACCTGCCACCCCACACCTGCACTGGGACTGCTATTCGTATATGGGGTGCTCTGGCTCTGAGTTCCTCAGTCTGACTTCTCACTTCAGCCTCGTCTTCCACATTCTCCAAGCTGACACTTCAGTCCTCCCACTCATCTCAGGGCTCTTTTTGTATCTCAGGCCAAGAGTTGGGAGCCTCTGGCAAAGTCTAATTCCTAGGCTACCTCCACATTTGTTTTCAGTCTTCAAATGCCTGTGTTTAGATCCCTGTTTAGATCCTCCTTCTGGAATGTCAGGGGAGCTTCCTCACGCTGTCTGAGCCCTGCCCTGAGTAACAAAGTGACCCCACTGGCAGCAGACTGGGAGTCTCGAGTCCTTGTGTCTCTTGTGATGGGAGGATGAACCTCAGCATCTGTGTCTAGACAGATCCATCTTGGGATGTAAGTGGGCTTAGGCATGCTGTCCCAGGGAATAAAATCTATTCTGTTAGTATGAATGAGCTGTGAATTTTTTATTTTTGACAATTATGGGACTCAAAACTCTACTGGTTGTGAAAAGTCTCCATCCAGGGCGTAAGGATCCCGGTTCGAGCCCCCGGCTCCCCACCTACAGGGGAGTTGCTTCACAGGCGGTGAAGCAGGTCTGCAGGTGTCTATCTTTCTCTCCCCTTCTCTGTCTTCCCCTCCTCTCTCCATTTCTCTCTGTCCTATCCAACAACGAATGACATCAACAACAATAATAACCACAACAAGACTACAACAACAAGGGCAACAAAAGGGAGAGGAATGGTCTCCAGGAGCAGGAGCAGTGGATTCATGGTACGGGCACTGAGCCCCAGCAATAACCCTACAGGCAAAAAAAAAAAAAAAAAAAAAAGTCTCAGTTCAAAGAGTGGATGTCAGGGTTCAGACAATCGAAGCTTCTAGGATGAAAAATATGGGTTTTGCTGGGGAGACAGCATAATGGTTCTGCAAAAGACCTTCCCACCACAAGCTCTGAAGTCCTAGGTTCCATCCCTGGCGCCACCACAAAACACAGCGGAGCAGTGCTCTGGCAAACAAACCAACCGTCTTTGAATGAACGAATAACAACTGTTCCTGGCTCATAAGGATCTGACACAACTGTCCACTCTGGCCCAGGGCCTGGTCCACTGAGTACCAAGTTAATGATGGCCATGATGCTCATTCAGGTCCTATTCTGGAAGGTTCTAAGTTGCCAGACTTTTATGAGTTAACACGCACAGCATCTTGGAGTGAGGCTTGGCACACAGTTAATGCTCACTAATTGGTAGCTATCATCATTAGGCTTCTATTTTCAAAAGAGTTTCAGAGCCAAGCTTCTGTGAATCAGTACTTGCAAAGTTTCCACTGGAGACTGTAGAACGCTGTTCCTCTCTGCCCTTCTCCCTACAGTGCTGGCCTCCCTGGCACTGGGCAGGCTCTTTGCCCCTCCCACCTGGATCTTTCTTCCTACTATGTGCACAGCTCCCTCCCTCAGAACTCTGCTTAGACCTGTCACCTCAGAGGACTGTACCATTTGAGGCTATAAGCGGTGAGACAGGTCTTTCTCTCCCCGTCTTCCCCTCCTCTCTCCATTTCTCTCTGTCCTATCCCACGACAACAATAGCAATAACAACAAAGGCAACAAAAATGAGGGGAAAATGGCCTCCAGGGATAGTGGATTCGTAGTGCAGACACTGAGCCCCAGCGATAACCCTGGAGGCAAAGTAAAATAAAATAAGGGGCCTGGGGCAGTAGTGTAGCAGTTAAGGTCACATAGTATAAAACACAAAGTCCATCTCAAGGATCCCGGTTCAAGCCTTTTGCTCCCCACCTACAGGGGGGTCGCTTCACAAGCGGTAAAGCAGGTCTGTCTATCTTTCTTTCTACTTCTATATCTTCCCATCCTCTCTTGATTAATCTCTGTCCTATCCAATAAAATGGAAAAAAAAAAAAAAGGTCGGCAGTCGGGTGGTAGTGCAGCATGTTAAGCACATGTAGTGCAAAGCACAAGGACCAACATAAGGATTTCCAGTTTGAGCCCCCAGCTCCCCACATGCAGGGGGGTCCCTTCACAGGTCTGAAGCAGGTCTGCAGGTGTCTGTCTTTCTCTGCCCCTGTCTTCCCTACTCTCTCCATTTCTCTCTGTCCTGTCTAACAACGATATCAATAACAACAAGCAATAAAAAAAAAAAAGGGCAACAAAAGGGAAAAAAAAAAAAAAAGGTTGGGAGTCGGGCAGTAGCACAGCGGGTTAAGTGCACGTGGCGCCAAGCACAAGGACTGGTGTAAGGATCCCAGTTCGAGCCCCCGGCTCCCTGCAGGGGAGTCACTTCACAGATGGTGAAGCAGGTCTGCAGGTGTCTATCTTTCTCTCCCCCCCTGTCTTCCACTCTTCTCTCCATTTCTCTCTGTCCTATCCAACAATGACAACGTCAACAACAACAACAATAATAGCTACAACAATAAAGCAACAAGGGCAACAAAAGGGAAAATAATTAAAAAAAAAAAAAAGGTCACCAGGAGCAGTGGATTTGTAGTGCCAGCACCGTGAAAACGGAGCCCAGTGAAAACCTTGGAGGCAAAAAAGTAAAATAAAAATTATGACCCCTGCTAAGGACATAGCTCAGCAGAAGCAAACAAGCAGTGTAGGGAAGAAGAAGTCCTAGATTCGATCCCCAGCACCAACAGTCAAAGCTGAACTCTGGCTAGAGAAAAAAAAAGTGTGTGTATGTGTGTGTGCGTGCGCGTGCTTGCCCAGGGGGTAGGCGGTATTTATTTGGTCCTGAATACAGCTCACACAGAAAGGCACACACCTGAAGACAGCATGTACCTTACCAAGCACAAAGTCTTGGCTACCATCCTAGCACATGAGAGCACCATGCACAGCACCAGGGACGATGGAGGGCTGCTGTGCAGTTCTTCTGTCTCCCACTCTAAAAAGGATGAAAACGTCAGCCTATATACATGTTTGAGGCTCATTAAAAATAATATAAGAAAAATCACAAATGGGCCAGGGAGATAGCACAATAGTGACACAGAAGACTTCCATGTTTGAGGTTCCAGGGTACTGGGGACCTCTCTGCATCCTCTTTTATTAAGAAAGATAATAAGGGCAGGGAAGATAGCATAATGCAAAGAGACTCTTAAGCCTGAGGCTCCAGAGCCCAAGTTCAATGCCCTGCACCACTATAACCCAGAGCTGAGCAGTACTCTGGTAAAAAGTAAACAAAGAGACAGATAAACCATCACTTCTACGGCCTGGGAGTAGACACAGCAGGTAGAACAGCGTCAGATTTGGGAGTCTGGCGGTAGTGCAGCGGGTTAAGCGCACGTGGCATGAAGCACAAGGACCAGCATGAGGATCCCGGTTTGAGCCCCGGCTCCACACCTACAGGGGAGTCACTTCACAGGCGGTGAAGCAGGTCTGCAGGTGTCTGTCTTTCTCTCCCCCTCTCTGTCTTCCCCTCCTCTCTCCATTTCTCTCTGTCCTATCCAACAATGACAACATCAATAACAATAATCACTACAACAATAAAACAAGAGCAACAAAAGGGAATAAATAAATAAATAAATATTTTTTTTTCAAGTGTCAGATTTGCACACAGAGGGTTGCCTGAGTCCAGTTCCCAGCACTGCATATGCCAGAATGAGGCTCCGGTGCTCTGTCTTTAGAAGATAATGCCTTTTTATGTGGCATCCCTGATGTCAGAGTGGCACTCTAATCTTTAACTCTCATATAGGGTGTGGTGCAGAACTATACACTGTAATCTTACAATCTTGTAGCTCACTATTAATCACAACAAAAAACCCAGTTATGGCATGGACTAGAGGTGACACAGTAGCTAGAGCTCTGGACAGGAAAGCAAGGAGCCTTGGGTTCACTCCCCAATGTCACATGTGTCAGAATGACAAATCGGTGTGTGCTCTCTCTCTCTCTCCCTCTCCACATCCTCCTTAAATAGTTGTAATGGGGCCAGGTGGTGTTTCTTCAGGTAGACTACACACACTACCAGGTTTTTTACTAAAAAAAAAAAAAAAAAAAAAAAGAAAAGAAAGAAAAATGCACATGTCAAATTTATCTTTAAATCTTCCAACATGGGCGGAGGGTAGATAGCACAGTGGTTATGTAAACAGACTCTCATGCCTGAGGCTCCGAAGTCCCAGGTTCAATCCCACGCACTACCGTAAGCCAGAGCTGAAAAAATATGCTCTGGTAAAAATAATAATAATAATAAAATAAAATAATTTAAAAAAATCTTCCAACACAAATAAAATGAAACTGTAGGGACCAGAGAGACATCTCACTGGGTAGGATGCCTGCACTGCCTTGCACACACCCAGCCTGGCCCCACCTGGGAGATGCCACCAGCACTGAGGGAAGTCCTAGTACTGTGCTGTTTCTCCCTCTTTCTGTCTCTTATCTGAATGAAAGAGGCCAGGAGCAGTGAAACCATGTATGTACAAAGTCTTTGTTCCACCAAAAGAGTAAATAAAATGAAAGAGAGAGAGAAAGAGAGAGAGTAAGGACTGGGGACAGAGCATAATGGTTCTGCAAAAGACTTCCCTGTCGGAGCTGGGTGGTGGCACACCTGGTTGAGCGCACACATTGCAGTGCGCAAGGACCCAGGTTCGAACCCCCGGTCCCCACCTGCAGGGTGGAAAGCTTTACAGGTGGTGAAACAGGGCTGCAGGTGTCTATCTGTCTCTCTCCCTCTCTATCTCCCCCTCTCCTCTTGATTTCTGACTGTCTTTAGTCAATAAATAAATAAAGATGAAAAAATTTTTAAAAAGACTATCCTGTCTCAGGCTCTGAGATCCCAGGTTCAGTTCCCAACACTACCATAAACCAGAGCTGAGCAGGGCTCTGGTAAAAAAAATAAAAAAATAAAATAAAAAACCAAAAATGATAATAATAAAATTATCATTACAGGGCCCGGTGATGGCAGACCTGGTTGAGTGCAGACATTACAGTGCACAAGGGGCTAGGTTCACAGCCCTGGTGCTCACCTGCAGGGGGGAGCTTTGCAAGTGGGGAAGCAGTGCTACAATTGTCTCTCTTTATCTTTCTGTCTCTTCCTTCCCCCTTGACTTCTGTCACTACCCAGTAGGTAAATACAATTATTGCTACTTATGTAACCACACCCCCCTTCAAAGCTGACCTTCCCTCTGCTCTCCTTCTTGGCATTTCCCACCACCCGGCACATGCCACATCAAGCTGTTAACTGTCCCTACAGTGCCCCTTTCCTGTCCCCGTGACAGGGCCACGAGGACCAGGGTCTTGTTTCACTCTCTGGCATGTTTCCAATGCTCAAGCACACAGCAGGTACTCAAAAAAAAAAAAATCTTTTCTTTTTTTTTGTTAAATGAATTAATGGGCCCTTCCCTACCTCACTGAGTTCCTCAGGCCTGATGAGCTCATGCAAATCAAGTACAGCTCTCTGTAAGTGCCGGGGGAAATGGCAGCTGTAATTATAATTAAGGTTCTATTTTTGTAAGTTCCTAGATGCACAGCTTCTCTGAGCCAATATATATATAAAGCTCACGGACTTGGCGCTCAGGAAGCGCATCTCTGATGATAATGAAAAGTCCTCTTTGTGCAGGTTCTCAGGAGTGGCAGGGAGCTGGCGCTGGCCTCCCTCCACAAGCTGTTTCCTGCTTCCTGGGCCCTTGGCTCAACCTTGGCCCTTGGCCTTTCTCAGAGGCCCTCACAGGCAGCCGCAGCTGCAGCAGCAGCAGCAGAGGAGCATCCATGGCAGCAGAGTGAGCCGCTTGTGGGCTGAGGCCTGCAGAGAACCTGGGGGGGAGCGCATCCCAGGGCTCCTTTGCCTCTCCTGTCAGTTTGACCCAGGCCAGGGCCTGCCAGCCGGGATCATGTAGATGACAACAGACTGAAGCGCTGGCCAAGACCTCTGGCTGATCGCAGGGAGAACGGTGACTACCGACCCCAAAACACGTGCCCTGGACTGTCACATGAGTAAACCAAACCAGGACATTCAGCTGTGTTGGAGCCCGGAGATCAAGGGGTCTAGAGTAAGGACGTGGAAATCACACTGGACACAAGCACTGAATCAATGTTCCTTCTTTGGGCAACAATGATCCAGCAGCTGGGGGAGGGGGGGCAGTGGATAAGCTCCCAGGCACAAGCCTCAGACACACACGTACACTCCAAACACACACTGGACCGACGCAAACAGAATTTGGCTTTTATTCTGGCCGTCACACGTCTACTACTAAGACAACACACATCGGCAGTACCCCATCTCCCATGGGCGCAATAAGCGCCCCAGTTTCCTCAGTCCCCTGCTCCCACCCGTCCTTCTGCCAAGATCCCTGGGTGGGGGCTCTGCCTACACCTCCCCCCGGGCATGCAGCATGAAGTGGCCGTGCAGCTCCCCAAGGTTGTCGAAGGAGTCCTCGCACTCCGTGCACTGGTAGGCACCTTCCTCCTCCTCCTCGTCCTCTTCCTCATCCCTCCCAGCCGCTTGGCCCTCCCCAGCCAGAGGCGGCTCCTCCTCTTCCTCCCCGAGGGTCCTGCCTTCAGGGGCTGGTGCTTCCTGGGGGGCTGTGGCGGGGCAGCAGAGGCGGCAAGGTGGGGTGCCCAGTGGGGCCTCCCCAAGGGGTGAGCGGCCACAGAGCTGGCAGGGCTGGGCAGGGGGGCCTGGAGGCTGGGCAGCCCGGGGGGGCCTTCGAGATGGGCCTCCCCGGCCCCCTCCCAGGCGTTGCTTCACCTTGTAGCCGGGGTCGTACTCAGGATCATCTGTGGTCTCCTCCTCCTCTTCCTCCTCCTCATCTTCTTCTGAGTCCGGCTCTGAGAGAGTGTATTCCGAGTCAGAGGAATGTTCAGGGCCTGGAGGTGGACAGAGGGAAACAGTGACATCAGAGGACCTGAACCCTCACTGGGAACCAAAATGACCTGGGCACAGCTGGCCCTTCCCCCACAGGGTAGGGCTCAGCACCTGTGTGTTTAGTAAATGGCCCTGTAAGAACTGTAGCTCTCTGGGGGGGGGGGGGGTTTGACCGTGATAAAGGGGAGCAGGACTAACAGAGAACGGAACAGTGCACTACTATGTAAGAGCCCCACTCCTATATGTTAACTCACCTAGTCCTTACAGCACTTTTACTGTCCTTGACGGGGTGGGGGGGGGGGTGAGGGGCTACTGAGGCCATTCGGCAGCTTGCTCACATACAGTAACACAGCTAACAGGGACAACAGGATGTGAGTGAGGGCCTTCACTGGCCCTGCCCTCTCCCTGCACTGAATTGAGCTCCTCTGCCTGGAACCCTGCCCTGCCCCGCTCTGAGACGGCCTGACCACCGGGGTGTGACCATCAGGGTGCCAGGCCTACAGACCCCTTGAAGGCAGGGGCCTCCGTGTGATGAGGTCTGAGCACCAGTCGGCCTGGGCGAGGCTTGAGGAAACAGCCTCCCGCCTCTGACTCCCCCACCCCCCAGGGTGCTCGGGACCCACTGTGACTTCACACAGCCGGCCTGTGAAGGGCAACCAGGCCACCAGGCTCCCCTGTCTACTGACTTCTGGGGCCGCAAGCCCTTCGAAGCCCACCATGCCTTCTCCGCCCGCGAGACCCTCAAAGCCCAGTACGTCCCGGGCGTCCACGGGGACCCCCAGGTCCTCCGCCAATGCTGCTGTCGCACCCCCCAGGGCTACGGCCTCCCTGAAGACCACCCAGCCAGCGGCACCCAGCGGCTCCTCGGTGCCCACCCAGGCACCAGACCCCTCCCCGCTCCCCAGCCCCAGCAGCTCCAAGCCCACCAGGTGGGGGAGTACAAGGACAGCACCCTCCACCCTGCCAGGCAGCAAGCCCAGCAGGGTCAGCACCGATACCCGGGCCAGCAAGGGCAGCAAGGGCAGCAAGGGCAGTGAGGCCCGGCGCCGGCACAGGGGCACGCACAGTCGGGGCCGGACCCCAGGCAGAAGGGGGAACCGCAGCGCCAGGCGGTCGCCCAGCGGGACCAGCACCCTCAGCAGGATGGGGACTCACCGGGGCAGGCCAGGTACGGCTGGCAGGGTGAAAGCTGTTTCCCAGCACAAGCTGAGCCAGCAGAAGAACCTGGGCAGGGAGCGGAGTGGCAGCCTTCCCAGACCCTCGGGTGCCAGGGGGAGGAGGGCCAGGCTGGCCACAGTGCACAGCAGGGCCAAGAGCCACAGCCCCACCGGCAGGCTCCTCAAGGGGGGCCACAGCCCCGCTCCTTCATCGTCGAGGAGGGCCAAGAGCCATGGGAAGCCGGTGCCCCCCAGCAGGGAGCGGAGCTACAGCCCGTCTGATGTGTCCAGCTTCTCCAGCAAGGTCAGGAAGTACATCCCGGGCCTCAGGAGGACCCGGAGCCACAGTCGCTCTGACATTCCCTGTGGGATCCGAACTCGCAGTCACGGTAGCACCCAGAGAAGGACCCGGAGTCGCAGCCACTCCAGCACCCCAGGTGGGTCCCCAAGTCAGAGCCATTCTAGAATGTCCAGAAGGGCAAGACGTCATAGTCAGAAGAGGGACCCGAGTGGAGGGAGAAGTCGCAGTTGGAAGAGGACTCACAATAGGGCTAGAAGTCGCACCCGGAAGGAAACTCCCAGCCAGAGGAGAAGCCAGTCCAGAATTTGCACTGAGGGGAAGCATTATAGCCAGTCCAGAACCCCCAGAAAAGGAAGAAGTCAGAGACAGTCCAGAAGCCTCAGTAAAGAGAGTGTTCAGAGGCAGTGTAGAAGCCTAAGCAAGGAGCGAGCTAGTGGGCAATCTAGAAGCCCTCCTAGCCAGGAGGCTGCCCACAGACAATCTAGAAGCTCCAGCAAAGAGAGGACTCAAGGCCAGTCTAGAAGCTCTAGCAATGAGAAGGCTCAAGTCCAGTCTAGAAACTCCAGCAAGGAGAGGGCTCACAGCCAGTCTAGAAGCTCCAGCAGGGAGAAGGCTCGCAGCCAGTCTAGAGGCTCTCACAAGAAGACTCACAGACACTCTAGAAGCTCCAGCAAGGAAAAGGCTCAAGGCCAGTCTAGAAGCTCCAGCAGGGAGAGGACTCATAACCAGTCTAGAAGCTCCTACAAGAAGAAGACTCACAGATGCTCCAGAAGCTCCAGCAAGGAAAAGGCTCTGAGCCAGTCTAGAAGTTCCAGCAGGGAGAGGGCTCGCAGCCATTCTAGAAGCTCCAGCAGAGAGAAGGCTCAGAGCCCATCTAGAAGCTCCAGCAGAGAGAAGGCTCAAGACAAGCCTAGAAGCTCCCAGAAGAAGGCTCGCAGCCAGTCTAGAAGCTCCAGCAAGGAGAAGGCTCAAGACCAGTCTAGAAGCTCCCACAAAAAGGCTCGCAGCCAGTCTAGAAGCTCCAGCAAGAAGGCTCGCAGCCAGTCTAGAAGCCCCAGCACGGAGAAGGCTCAAGACCAGTCTAGAAGCTCCCACAAGAAGGATCACAGCCAGTCTAGAAGCTTCAGTAGAGAGAAGGCTCATAGCCAGTCTAGAAGCTCCCACAAGAAGATTCGCAGCCCATCTAGAAGCTCCAGCAAGGAAAAGGTTCAAGGCCAGTCTAGAAGCTGCAGCAAGGAAAAAGCTCAAGGCCAGTCTAAAAGCTCTAGCAGGGAGAAGGCTCACAGTCAGTCTAGAAGCTCCAGCAGGGAGAAGGCTCACAGCCAGTCTAGAAGCTCCCACAAGAAGGCTCATAGCCAGTCTAGAAGCTCCAGCAGGGAGAAGGCTCACAGCCAGTCTAGAAGCTCCAGCAGGGAGAAGGCTCAGAGCCCTTCTAGAAGCTCTAGCAAGGAGAAGGCTCAGAGCCCGTCTAGAAGCTCTATCAGGGAGAAAGCTCACAGCCAGACTAGAAGCTCCAGCAATGAGAAAGTTCAGAGACGATCTAGAAGCCACAGCAAGCAGAGAGGTCACAGGCGATCACGAAGCCCCAGCAAGGAGAGGGCTCACAGGCAAACTAGGAGCCCCAGTACAGCAAGAGATAATAGTAAATCTAGAATTCCCAGAAAGGGGAGATATCACAGTCAATCCACAACTTCCAGCAAGAGATACCACAGTCTTTCTAAAAACCCCAGAAAGGAAAGAGAGAACAGTCGATCAGGAGCCCCTAAAAAGGACAGCCATCCTAGCCAATCTAAAACCATCACCAAAGAAAGCAATTCTAGCCAATCTACAATCTCCAGAAAACTCAGCAGGAAGGGATCCTCTAAGAGGGCCCAGAGTCCAAATCAGACAAGGAACCACGTTTCCACCGAAGTTCCCAGCACTGCCCCAACCCCAGATGACAGTCAAGCCAACAACACCACTACCTCACCTGGAGAGAGGTCCTCTTCATCTTCTTCCAAGCTGGCATAGCCTCCAGTCTCAGCTGGCTCACGGGTCTCTGTCATGGCCAGGGGAGGGGACAGGAGACAGGAGCAGAGCAGCAGCTGAGCAGTGTCCCTCCCCGGCCAGTTCTCTGCAGCCACACCTCTGGCCACAAGCTGCTTACGCAGGATGTCAGCAGGTGGAGAGGGATGCTGGGCGGGAGAAATGAAAGGCCTGTGGTAACATAATAAATTTATACATAGCATCTGCCTCCCCAGGCTCAGCCCTGTGTGCTCACTCCTGGGGGTGGGGGGGGCAGGTGAGGAAGGCCCCAATTCTGGCCCTGACTGCCTACAGCACTTTGACTGCAGGCCTTCCACGTCTATGAACCCTAATTTCCCCACCTGGGCAAAACTACTTGGGGGGGTGCAAAACTTGCCAAATGATGTTTCTTATTCCCCCACCCCCATGCCCAGCACAGCTCAGCTCTGGTTGATGGTGACTCTGAGGACTAAACATGAACAACTATGAAGCCTCACAGATTCGAAAGATTTTTTTTAAAAAAATATTTTATTTGTTAATGAGAAAGACGAGAGAGAGAGAGAGGAAGAACATCACTTTGGGACATGTGCTGCCAGGAATTGAACTCAGGACCTCACGCTTGAGTCTGATGTGTTTTTTTTTAAAAATATTTATTTATTATTTATTCCCTTTTGTTACTCTTGTTGTTTCATTGTTGCTGTTATGATTGGTGTCGTTGTTGGATAGGACAGAGAGAAATGGAGAGAGGAGGGAATACAGAGAGGGGGAGAGAAAGATAGACACCTGCAGACCTGCTTCACCACCTGTGAAGCGACTCCCCAGCAGGTGGGGAGCCGGGGGCTTGAACAGGGATCCTTACACCAGTCCTTGTGCTTTGCGCCACATGCGCTTAACCTGCTACACTACTGCCTGACTCCCAAATCTAATGCTTTATCCACTGCGCTACCTCCCAGACCACAACACAGAAGTCTTTTTTTGTTTTTTATTTTTTTTGCGTTATCTTTATTTATTTATTGGATAGAGACAGCCAGAAATCGAGAGGGAAGAGAGTGATAGAGAGGGAGAGAGACAGAGAGTCCCGTGCAGCTCTGCTTCACCACTTGCAAAGCTTTCCCCCTGCAGGTGGGAACTGGGGGCTCGAACCTGGGTCGCAGAGCACTGTAACGTGCGCTCAACCAGGTGCGCCGCCACCAAGCTCCCAAAAGTCTTTCTGTATAACCGTTATGTGGTCTCCCAGCTCCAAATGGTGACTCTCCCCCACCCCCCAGTCAGACAGAAAGAGACACAGAGAGGAAGAGAGGTGTTGCAGAACTCCTGTAGGGCCCTGAGGCTCCAATCTGGGCCACCCACACATGGTAAGGTACAGCCTCTAGCCAGTGAGCTAATCTTGTGGTTCTGTTTCAGAACCCAGTGTGTGAACGTCAACCCTAGTTCTATCATCAATTCACACCTCGGCAAGATGTTGTCTAGGTTTGAAGTCCACATTCTAGCAGCTACCAGGATGTAACTTCTCTAGACTGTTTCCTTCCCTGTACAAAAAGTTTCCAGAGTTTAGCTCATGTGTTCCTAATAATCATAGTGAGACATAGTATCTCCTTTATACAGATAAGATAGGTAAGTGGGTAAACCAGCATTTTTTTTTATTTTTTTTTTGGTGCAGCAGGGGATTGAACTCAGGACCTTACACATGTGAGACAAGTGCTTTACTACTGAGTACATGCCTAGCCCGGCCCATGATCTAAGATTTAATAAAGCCACATAACCCAATTCTTCACAGAATGTGTCTCAATAGGCTCCTGCATGGGAATTGCTGGCACACACTAACAGTCACGCTGCCCATTACCACCTCAACTCTCTAGCAAACCTAATCACTCCAGACTTCTCACCTTTCCCTGTGTGTGTCAGTCCTGTGCACATCTGTAGGTCTTAGCACTACAAGCCAAGCCGTGGTGTTGCTATCCAGAAAGTCTGCATTCCCCCGTCTGCCTGGAGAACCCCAATTCACTCACCAAAACCCACCTCAAGCACACCGACCCCCATTACTGAGTTCAAATACTAGCCGTCCCCCTTCCCAGACGACTTTCGCTTTCCTCCTCCTCCACCCCCCAATACACACTTTTTAAAAAAGTTTTTAAATACTTATTTATTTCCTTTTGTTGCCTTTGTTTTATTGTAGTTATTACTATCGTCGTTGCTGGATAGGACAGAGAGAAATGGAGAGAGGAGGGAATGACAGAGAGGGGGAGAGAAAGATAGACACATGCTGACCTGCTTCACCACTGGTGAAGTGACTCCCCTGCAGGTGGGAGCTGGGGGCTTGAACCGGGATCTTTACACCGGTCCTTGCGCTTTGCGATGTGCGCTTAACCCGCTGCGCTACCGCCCGACTCCCACACTTTTTTTTTTTTTTGCCTCAAAGGTTATCACTGGGGCTTGCTGCCAGCACTATAAATCCACAGCTCCTGGAGGCCTTTTTTTTTTTCTTTTTCATTTTATTAGATAGGATAAATTGAGAGAGGAGAGGGAGAGAGAAAGATAGACACCCGCAGACCTGTTTTACCGTTTGTGAAGCAACCCCCCTGCAGTTGGGGAACCCTACGCTTCATACTATGTGTGCTTAACCCAGTGCGCCACCACCTGACCACCCGCCCCTTTATTGGTGAAATTATCATCTAACTAGGAGGTAGGTTGACCTTGTAGTTTATTATGCCTGGATGGATGGATAGATGGATGGATACACCACTACTTTTGTTTCCTCTATTCCCTGGAAGCAGAAAACTAGACAGGGCAGGGACTGGTAGCTGAGCCGCTTCTCCGTTGGTCACTGGGAATATACATTTTTGGCTTTTTCAGGGTTTTTTTTGGGTCTAATTATATGAAAGAGAGGCAGACTGAGACCAGAGCACTGTTCAGCTCTGGCTTGTTTGTGCCGGGGATTGAACCTGGGATTTTGGAACTTTGGGCATGAAAGTCTTTTTGTACAACCATTATGCTCTCTCCCCAGCCTTCACTGGGAATATACAGTAGTCTAGAATGCACGGTGCCTTCAAAGACAATGGTCAAATCTAACCCAGGGGGCAAGAGAGACAGACCAGGATTGAAGCCTAGAGAGACTGGGACCTGGGAGCAACTGGAAAGGAGTGTACTAAAAAGGACTCCTGTCCTTAAGAGACAGAGGAGAGTTCTTTTTTTTTTTTTTTTAAGATTTTATTTATTTATGAGAAAGATAGGGGAGAGAGAGAAAGAACCAGACATCACTCTGGTACATGTGCTGCCAGGGATTGAACTCAGGACCTCATGCTTGAGAGTCTAGTGCCTTAGCCACTGCGCCACCTCCTGGACCAACTCCTGGAGAGTTCTTAAGTTGCTGGTCCTTGCATTTCGTGTCACGTGGCTTAACCCACCCAACTCCCTGGTGGGTTAAGCTCTTATATCCTTCATTCTTGAGGGCCCTGGCTAATTTGGGAATTCTACTTCCTGCCAGGATAAAGCAGCCAGTTTAGCTAACAACAACAGTTGAGGCCCAGTTAAGGCATGGCCCGTGACACCTTTGAACTGCCTATTTCCAGAAAATCATTTCCCTAAAGTTGAGATCTCGCTGGGCCACTGAGGAGGTGGCTCTGTAGGCAGAGCATAGAACTTGAACGTGGGAGATCTGGAGTCTGATGCCTGGCACTGCATATGCCAGAGTGGTGCTCTGGTCTTTTCTCTCTCAAAAAAAAGTTTTTCTGGAGTGATCCAGGAGGTGGCACAGTAAAGCACTGGACTCTTTCCAGCATCACATGTACCTGGAAGATGTTCTGGTTCTCTCTCCCTTGATCATAAATAGGCTATTAAAAGAAAGAAAAGGTGGAGTTGGGTAGTAGCACAGCAGGTTAAGCGCATGTGGCACTAAGTACAAGGACCAAAGTAAGGATCCCGGTTCGAGCCCCCAGCTTCCCACCTGCAGGAGAGTCGCTTCACGAGTGGTGAAGCAGGTCTGTAGGTGTCTGTCTTTCTCTCCCCCTCTCTGTCTTCCCCTCCTCTCTCCACTTCTCTCTGTCCTATCCAACAACGATGGCATCAATAACAATAATAACTACAACAATAAAACAAGGGCAACAAAAGGGAATAAATAAATATATATAGACAGGGAGAAATAAAGAAAAGGGAGGAAGGTTGGTTTCCTGAGGCTGAATAGACAGCATAGTGGTTATGTAAAAAGACTTTCATGCCTGAGGCTCTAAGGTGCCAGGATCATTCCCCAGCTGTACCATAAACCAGAGCTGAGCAGTGTTCTGGTATCTTTGTCTCCCCCTTTTATCTCTCTTATTCAAGTAAATAGACTGTTGGGTTGTTGGAAAAGACATGACCTGCTTATGTATTTATTTATTTAAAATTTCTTAATATTTATTTTCCCTTTTGTTGCCCTTTTTTGTCGTTGTTGTTGTATGACCTGCTTTTCTATGCAAAAATGCATCATGACTTTTTCAGCAACCCAACTAAAAAAAAATTTTTTTTTCCCCTGGCTTGGGCCTATTCTTTTGAGAAGGAGAATTAGAGAGACCAGAGAAGTGCTCAGCTCTGCCATATGTAGAGCCAGGGATCAAACCCTGGGCCTTAAGCATGCAAGTCCTGTGATGTACCGCTGGGCTATCTCACCAGTCCAATCCTATGGGCCGCCTTCTACAAATGTAGATTTCATATATGATTTCACTGTTCCCACTGAGACTTTTTTTTTCCTTTGAGAAGATGGGTCAAAAGCATCATTCTGGCACACATGAGATGCCAGAGATCAAACTCAGGAGCACCTGCCAAAGGATCTATTGCCTTATCCACTGCACTACCTCCCCAGCCACCTCTTCTGTTGTTGTTGTTAATGAGCATGTGTGTGTGTGGTGTGTGTGTGGGGGGGGAACGGAACATCATTCCGGCACAGAGGATGCTGATGCTCCAACTTGGGACCCGTGACCACAAGTCAGAGGCTCTACAGCTGCAACATCTCCTGGGCAACCCTTTGAATTACTTTTATTTTTTATTTTGGGGAAGACACCACAGCTCTGGAGACACCCTTCCCCTCCCCGTGTCCTGACACCCTCTTGTGGTGCCTGGGCTCCAACCTGGGCCATGCACACAGTAAAGCACTGGCACTACCAAGCGAGCTCTCTTCTGCTCCCCACCCCTTGCCTTTCTCTCTCTCTCTCTGTCTTTTTAATATTAATACAGTGAGGCAAAGACATAAAGTGAGAGACCACAATACCGAAGCTTCCTTCAATGCGGTGGGGTCTGGGCTTGAACCAGGGCCATGCACATGGAAAAGCAATGCACTATTTATTATTATTATTATTTGGCCGGGCCCGGGACCTTCGATTGAGCTGTCAATCAAACACGAGGATGACCAGGACTTCCCTGAGCTCGCCGCGCCCTCTCCACATACCCTGGACCCCGAGTGTGTGGGCGCCTGGCGGAGCCCCTGCTGGCTGCACAGGCCCAATCCGACAGCGGCTACGGGGGCAAGACTGGCTCCCACGGGCGCGGAGGCGCATAACCCGGACTGCCTCTCCACCCCAACGCTAACCTGGGGTCCCCGAGATCCCACAATGCCCCGCGCTAGAGCCACCAACTCCCAAGATGCCCTGCGCGAACCCAAGAGACAGCTGTTCCCACCCCACAAGGCCAAGGGGCCCAGAGTCAAGCTCTATGGGGGGGGGGGGGCAGTGAGGACCAGTTCCCACAATGCCCCGCGACAAGCCCTCCCAGCATGCCCCAGGGCCTGTCCTGTCCACCCTCTAGGATGCTTTGTGGCGAGGCCTTCCGAGTTTCCCGCGTGCCCTGTGGGAGCAGCGAGCGACAAAAGCCACCGGACCCCCTTACAGGGGGCCAAGGGGAGACCAAGATGCCCCTTCCCAGAGTGCACCGGGCCTTGAAGGCCAAGCGGAAAGGGTTCCCTCAGTTTTCCCAGGGCGGACCAGGGTGGCCCAGAGCCGCGTGCGGGATGTCAGGGGGGCGCAGGTGTCGCCCTCGGGGGCCCCGCGTCCCGACACCTAGGAGCCGGGGCCGTCACTCCCGTCATGCACCGGGGCCGTAGCGCCCGCTTCCCGGCATGCCCCGCGCACCCTGGCCCCGGACACTCACCGGCGCTGGCGGCCCCCCGCTCCGGCTCAGCGGCGGCACGCGCGGCCTCTGCGCCTGCGCTGCGAGGGGGCCAGGCAGGCGCGCGAGGGGCGTCCGGAGCTCAGGGCGCTTGCGCGGCGTGACGGACAGTTCCTGTGGCGCGGCGGGCAGAGGGGCTCTGCGAGGCGGGCCGTCGGCGGGGCCCGCGCGAGGGGTGGCGGGCTCTGCCCCTCGCGGACCGGGCTGACTTGGTACGGCCCGCAGCCCGGCGGCGGCGCGGGAGAACGCGGGTGTTGCGCGTGCGTGAGCGGAGCCGGGCCGCGTCTGCGGGAAGATGAGATGGGGGGGCGCCGGCTGGACCTGGATCCCGGACCCGCGCGCCTGCTCATCTGCATAATCTGCGGGGACAATAGGAGGCACGGGGCGCTGCAGGGGAGATGTGCATATTCCCCGGCGCTGCGGGGAAGATTTGCATATCCTCCTGGCTGCAGGGGCGATTTGCATATTCCCGGGCGCTGCAGGGGCGATTTGCATATTCCCGGGCGCTGCAGGGGCGATTTGCATATTCCCGGGCGCTGCAGGGGCGATTTGCATATTCCCCTGGCTGCCAAGTCGCGATCCTGGATGGGTGGTGGGCCAGGTGGGGAGACTCCTTAGAGTCCATGCATCACCGAGCACCCTGAAGTGGGGTGCTAGCACCCAGCACCCTTCACCGCCCCCCCCCCGTCAGGATCAATACTTAGTCCCAGCTGTCAGTACTTGCAGAGCTAGACACAGGTGTCCCCTGTCTGCATGACACCACCCCCTCATCCTCTCTCTCTCTCAAAAAGGAAGGAGGGTCACCCAGAACCGGAGCCACCACCCAAAACGGGGAGCCCCGGGATAAGTGGAACCTAGGAAGCTGGGGGGGAACCCCAGAAAAACCTCCCTTCCCCCCCTCCATCAGCCCCCCCCCCCCCCCCAGGCAGGAAAGGTTTCCCGGAGATGCTGATCTTGAGCCCCAGGGTGACTAGAAGCAACTAGAACAGCCTTTGCCCTGCTGAGGAAGCACTTGAGGTCAGTGGCCTCGAGGCACGTGAAAGAAAGAGAGAAAAGAAGACAAATAGGGGTGGGACAGATGTAGAGGGAGGAGGTGGAGAAAGGGGGAACCTGGGGACTGGAGCAAAGGGTGGAGGCTGTCTCCCTTACCGCCCCAGTCACAGTCAAAGTGATGCCACAGACACAGAATCCTGGTTTCCACGGCCTCTCCCCACCGTGCACACATGGCTTTGCAAACAGGTACCCAGAGCTCTGTGGGACCTCACCGCCCTTTTCTCTCCACTTGTGTGAAGGGAGAGAGCTTCTGTCTGAACTTTGCCATAGGCTGCACCTGGTGGAGCGCCCTTGTTACAGTGCTCAGGGATCCAGGTTCAAGACCCTGGTCTCCACATGCAGGGGGGCAAAGCTTCACAACTGGTAAAACAGGTCTGCGGGTGTCTATGTTTCTCTCCCCCCCTCTGTCTTCCCCTCCTCTCTCCATTTCTCTCTGTCCTGTCCAACAACAACGACATCAATAACTACAACAACAATGAAACAACAGGGCAAAAAAAGGGAAAATAAATATTAAAAAATTAAAAAAAAAAAAAGGAGAGAGAGTGATATGAATTGAGAGCGTAAAAGGGACGTAGTCAGCCAGGTGCAGCCCTGGTACAGAGCGGAAGTCTCCAGGTGACCTTAAGAGCTCAGACCTGGGAGTCGTGTGGTGGTGCAGCGGGTTAAGTGCACGTGGCAGGAAGCACAAGGATCAGCGTAAGGGTCCCGGTTCGAGCCCTCGGCTCCCCACCTGCAGGGGGGTCACTTCACAGGCGGTGAAGCAGGTCTGCAGGTGTCTGTCTTTCTCTCCCCCTGTCTTCCATTTCTCTCTGTCCTATCCATCAACGACGACAACAATAATAACTACAACAATAAAACAAGTTCAACAAAAGGGAATAAATAAATAAAATTTTTTAAAGTGCTCAGACCTGCTGCTGTGAATGGCGGAGGCTGCGGGGGACAGTGCAGTCCAGCCGCAGGCTCCCCTCAGTGGCCGCACCTTGGTGTTCAGCAGATTCTCCAGGGCCACAACGTGGGCCTCCCCCACCCTCTGCCCTGTAGCCGTGGCCACTTCTCCACTCCAACACACACTTCTCTTGCCTTTGCTGCCGCCCCCACCCCAAGACTGCTTTGCCCCCGGCTGTACTCTTTCTTCTTGGAATGGCTGCTCTCTATCCATTCTTCCTATCTTGGCGCAGATGACAGCCAGCGGCATCCCCTGATCTTTCTCCGCCTTTGCTTTGGAGAAGTGATAGATGTGTGGGCGAGGCAGGAAATGCTGTGTGTGAGGAGATGATGGTTATTGGAGCCGAAGGCTCATGGGACCTCACCGCCCTTTTCTCTCCACTTGTGTGAAGGGAGAGAGCTTCTGTCTGAGGTTTCCCGTAGGCTACACCTGGTGGAGCGCCCTTGTTACAGTGCTCGAGGATCCAGGTTCAAGACTCTGGTCTCCACATGCAGGGGGGAAAGCTTCACAACTAGGAAAGCAGGGCTGCGGGTGTCTCTATCTCCTGCCCTTCTCAATTTCTGTCTCTATTAATTAAAAAAAAAATTGGGCAGGGAGGCGGGCGGTAGCACAGCGGTTAAGCGCAGGTGGTGCAAAGCACAATGACCGGCGAGAGGATCTCGGTTCAAGTCCTCCGCTCCCCACCTGCAGGGGAGTCGCTTCACAGGCGGTGAAGCAGGTCTGCAGGTGTCTGTCTTTCTCTCTCCCTCTCTATCTCCCCCTCCTCTCTCCATTTCTCTCTGTCCTATCCTACAACGAAGACATCAATAATAACAACAATAATAACTACAACAATAAAAGAACAAGGGCAAAAACAAAGGGAAAATGAATAAATAAATATAAAAAAAAAGATTAAAAAAAATTTGGGCAGAGGATGCATAATGGTGACGCAAACAGACTTTCATGCCTGAGGCTCCAAAGTCCCAGGTTCAATCCTCCCCCCACCACCACCACCGCCATAAGCCAGAGCTGAACAGTACTCTGGTAAAATAAATAATTTTAAAAATGTTTATTAATGAGAAAGATGAAGAAAGAACCAGACATCACTCTGGTACATGTGTTACTGGGGACTTAACTTGGGACCTCATGCTTGAGAGTCCAATGCTTTATCCACTGTGCCACCTCCCAGACCACAAATAAATATATATATATATATATATTTAAAAAGTTCCCCAAGGTAATAAAATAAACCAGGGCACCCTATCCCCTTACTCTGTGTTTTATTTTAGCAGTACTTGTGGTAGTCTGGAAAAGTTTTTCTTCTTGCTGTTGGTCTATTTGCCTCATGAAAGCTTAATGGGGGGGGGGGAGCAGGTGGTGGTGCACCTGGTTGAGCGCACGTGTTACAGTGTGCAAGGACTCGGGTTCGAGCCCTTGGCTCCCACCTGCAGGGGGAAAGCTTCGCAAGTGGTGAAGCAGGGCTGCAGGTGTCTCTCTCTCTCCCTCTCTATCACCCCCTTCCCTCTCAATTTCTGACTGTCTCTACCCAGCAAATAAAGATCATTTTTTTTTAATTTAAAAAGTTTAATGAGGATAAGAATGATTTCTTTTTCTTTTTCTTTTGTACTTGGGGTCTTCTGTGCCTAGAAGAGGCCTGAATGCAGATTGATGGCAGCTCTCTGGACACCTCAGTCTGCCTGCTTCATCCACATGGCTGAGGAGAACTTTTTTCTTCTTCTTTTCCTGCTAGGTCTTTGCTTCAGAGTTCAGGCCTGCAGGAATTCACTTCTCCCAACAGACTCCTCGCCATCCCCCATAACAGGGGAAGCACAGATAGGAATAGAGGAGGCCCGGCATCAGTGCGCACTGTAGATCCTGTGTTACAAGGAACTAGGTTCAAGCCCCCTGTCCCTACCTGTGGGGGAAAGCTTCTTCCATTTTTTTTTTCCAATTTTTATTTCCTTTTGTTGCCCTTGTTTTTATTGTTGTTGGATAGGACAGAGAAAAATGGAGAGAGGAGGGGAAGACAGAGAGGGGGAGAGAAAGACAGACACTTGCAGACCTGCTTCACAGCCTGTGAAGCGACTCCCCTGCAGGTGGGGAGCCGGGGCTCAAACCAGGATCCTTATGCTTTGCGCCACATGTGCTTAAGCCGCTGAGCTACCGCCCGACTCCCAGCTTCTTCCATTTTTTATCTCTCCTTTCCCTCTTGATTTTTCTGGCTCTACCCAATAAATAAATTTAAAAGAGAGTCGGGCGGTAGCGCAGCGGGTTGAGCCCACGTGGCGCAAAGTGCAAAGACCCGAGTAAGGATCCGGGTTTGAGCCCCCAGCTCCCCATCTGCGGGGGAGTGGCTTCACAGGCGGTGAAGCAGGTCTACAAGTATCTCTGTCTCTCTTCCTCTCGATCTCCCCCTTCTCTCTCAATTTCTCTCTGTCTCTATCCAATAACAACAACAACAACAAAAAACTCACCAGGATTTTGGGGCCTGGTGGTGGCGCACCTGGTTAAGTGCACCCATTTATTTATTATTTTTTATTTGAGAGGGATGCAGAGAGAGAGGAGAAACAGAAACACCAGAGCACTGCTCAGCTCAGGGTGGTGCGGGGAATTGAACCTGGGACTTCGGAGCCTCAGGCATGAGAGTCCATTTGCTTAACTATTATGCTAACTCCCCCGCCCTCAAGTGCACCCATTACAGTGCACAAGGACCCAGGTTCAAGCCCCTGATACGCACCTGCAGGGGGAAAGCTTCACAAGTGGTGAAGCAGGGTTGCAAGTGTCTTTCATGTTTCTCTTCCTCTCTACCTCTCCCTCTCCTCTCAATTTCTCTCTATCTCTATCCAATAATAAAAATAAATAAAATAATTTTTTTGAAAAAGTAATACAGGAGACACCACAGCCCTATTTCATCACTGGTGGTGAACTCTCTCAGTGTGCCCTCTACCAAGTGAACCATCTCCTGACCCCCATCTCTAGAACTTTGAACAGCACCTGGCACAAAGCATGGAAGCCAGGATATTTCTTAATCCAAAATTAGGACCATCCGTCTTATTTAGATGAAAAAATGTGAAGCCTGGAATGGCAGATTAGAGTTCTGACTTGGGCTGGGGAGACAGCATAATGGTTCTGCAAATGACTTTCATGCTTGAGGCTCTGAGCTCCCAGGTTCAATCCCCAGCACCACCAGGTGCCAGAGCTAAAGAGTGGTCTGGTAAAAAGACAAAAAAAAAAAAAAAAAGTTCTGACTTCTGGGGAGAAGGCTTAGAGCTGGGGGCAGTTTTTAAAAAAATATTTTTTTGTATTTTTTCCCTTTTGCTGTCCTTGTTTATTATTTATTATTATTGTTGTTATTGATGTTGCCATTGTTAGATAGAATGGAGAGAGGAGGGGAAAACAGAGAGAACACCTGCAGACCTGCGTCACCGCCTGTGAAGCGACTCCCCTGCAGGTGGGGAGCCGGGGGCTCAAACCCGGATCCTTACGTAGGTCCTTGCGCTTCATGCCACATGCACTTAACCTGCTGTGCTATCGCCTGACTCCCTGGAGGCAGTTCTTGACAGGGTGGGATGGGGATCTTTGAAACTACACTAGAGATAGATGCCTGGGCTTAGGGCTAAGAGGGAGGTCAGGTCATTGAAGGTGGGGTGGGGTAGCTTAATGGTTACCAAACATAACTGTGTGACTATCTGAAAGATGACTAGGAGAAAGCACATCTTTGTGGATGGGTGGGTGAGGGTGCACCTGAAGAGGCCAGGACCCTCCTGGTGGTGTGCTGTCCATCAACAACCATCAGACGAGTCTCCCCTCCCTGGGTTCAATTCCCCCTCCTCACACAGTGCAGCTCCGGGCAGAGGGACAGACACACAGCCACCCCAGACACAGGTTCTCTCCTCAGTTTAATGGTGGTTAGTGGGATTGCCAAACCCCCACCCCAGACCCCTCCCCACCCTGTACAAAATATGTGTTCTTTTTAAAACAGAAAAAAAGGGGGGGGTGGCAAAAGCCAGGAATGGGGGGAGGGGTGCAATCTGATATTTTCATACAGACTTTTGATTTTTTTTTAATATATTATATATAAAACCATAGAGACCAACACATCTCCCCGCCCCCCCAGGCTCTTTCCCCCTCCCCTGGGGGACCTGGAGGAGAGATGGGGAAGCCCCCCTCTCAGGAGTGGGTGGACAGAGAGACAAATATGGGTGGGACAGATGTAGAGGGAGGAGGTGGAGAAAGGGGGAACCTGGGGACTGGAGCAAAGGGTGGAGGCTGTCTCCCTTACTGCCCCAGTCAAAGTGATGCCACAGACACAGAATCCTGGTTTCCAAGCCCTCCCCCCACCCCTACCCCCACCGTGCAAACATGGCTTTGCAAAGAAGTGCCCAGAGCTCTGTGGAACTCCAACAATGGCTGGCACGGGGTCTAGGACCCCCAAGAAATCTGTATTCCCCCTTCCCTGCCCTCCCTACGCTTCCCAGAATCTGACCCCCTCCCCACAAGACCTGGTTCTGCAGCCTAGGGGCGCTGGCCTTCCCCCAGTTATCTTCCCCCATCCCAATCCCTACCACCCTCCCTGGACTTGGGGGGTGTGGACCTTCGGCCCCTGTCCCCCCCCCCCGGGGGACCCAGACCTCTGGGCCCCCACTTCTGGCTCTTGCCGGGACCCAGGCACCTGACACCCCCATCCCTGCCCGAGCGTCTGAGGTGTTAGTGGTGGGGGGAGATGCCCACCATCCCAGACTCTGGTAAATGTCTTTGCAGCTGGCAGTGGGGTGGACCCCTGCCCAGGTCCGGGCCTGGGGTGGAGATGGGGTCAGATGAAGAACTCTTCTTTCCTCTTGTGTCCGTCACTGCCGTTGAGGAAGGCTTCTCTTGCTTCTCCTTGCTCATCTAAACCACTGGCCTCATGGGTCAGATAGGAGCCTGAGGGAGGATATATATGTGGACCCAGGAATTAGAAACAGACCAGAATAGGGAAACAGGTGAGGACATAGAGAAAAGGGGGACACACAGGGAGAATCAAGACCAGGGAACGATAAGCCAGGCAGAGAAATGTAGAAGCAGAACTGGGACTATCCCGCAAACAAAGGGACAGATCAACCGTTACCCGTTACCCATTCTCTTGATGACACCCCCTGCTCCCAAGGAATCCAACTATTGGGAAGATTAAGTGTCTGATTCAAATTAATGGCCTCGATCCCACATCAACATTTTACCCCTGAGTTCAAGACTGAAATCCCAGCGGCAATCTTGGGCCCAGGCCCAAATCCTGAGCATAGACTCCGCCCCTCCCCGCCAATCACTGAGCTCGGGCCGCGCCCCACCCTCTCTGAATGCACTAGCCAATCACGCCGCTCGCTGAGCTCAAGCCCCGCCCTACTCACCCTTCTGCCGCACTGAGCACCAGACCATGCCCACCAGCACACAGATGATCAGAAACACCAGGAGCGCCAGGATGCCGCCCACTATGGCGTAGGGCACCGATGTCTGAGCCTCCACCACCGCACCAGGGTCTGCCAGAAGGACAGGGAGCAGGGCCAGGTCATGACGGCATGGTCACAGTCAGGCCCTACGTCTCCCCATCTCTCAAACCACTCCTAAAGTCAATAGGAGCCCAGTGACTTTTTGTAGCATACCGCTCAAAAATTGCGGCCGCCTCGCAGCCCCTTCTCATGGTTCTGCTCTTTTCCGGGAGTTGGCCCTGGGCTCCGTGCTCTACCATCGAGTTATCTGCTTTGCTCCTCAAGGCTCACTCGTAATAAGTCTGACACAATCACTACTATTTCTAAGCCCCATGGATCCAAATAATCCCATCTTGTCTAAACAACTCCAGATGTTTACTTCCTTATTTTTGGAGACAGCAACTGATAGAAAAGAGGGAGAGAGAGAAACATTTGCAGCACTGCTTCACCACTTGTGGAGATTCCCCTGCAGTGGGGAGGGGGAGGATTGAACCCAGACCCATGTGCATTATAACATGTGCTCTTTATAACATGTGTGCCACCACCTGGCTCCTGTATATATTTAAAGATTTTATGTATCACTGAGAGATAGGGGCAAAGAGAAAAAAGAATCAGATGCCATGCACTGCTGGGGATCAAATTCAAGACCTCATGCTTGAGACTCCAACACTTTTATCCACTGTGCTACTCTCTGACTGCAAGCTCTAGGTATTTAAAATGTTAGAAGTGGGCCCAACCATTTTCAGAATACCAGCTCCTCCATTTTAAAAGTTAAACATAGGACAGGAGAGGTAATACAATGGATAAAAGGACAGATGGACTCTCAAGGATGAATTCTTAAGCTCAACCCCCAGGCATCCCAATTTCCAGGGTGAGGCTCTGGTTTTCTCTTCCTCTCATTAATATATATATATATATATCCAGAGCTAAACACCTAACACTTATTTTGTGGTAAAGGCCATTCTAAACACTTTATAAATTTAGCTCCTTTAATCTTCACAACAATCCAATGAGGTAAGTGCTACTGTGTATTTCCATTTCACTGACGAGGAACTAAGCTGCAGAGACTGACCCACACAAGGGCATGGCAGAGCCCAATCGAAACTAGACAGGTGTCCTGATCCAGAACTATAAGGACTCTTCTGGCTCTAGATGGCTGGAACACACACACACACACATATATACATACATATATGTATGTATATATATATAATTTATTAATGAGAAAGATAGGAAGAGAGAGAAAAAAACCAGACATCACTCTGGTACATGTGCGGCTGGGGATTGAACTCAGGAACTCCTGCTTCAGAGTCCAGTGCTTTATTCACTGGGCCATCTCCTGGACCACATCTCTGGAACCTTTCTTATCAGAGGCCCCACCCAAAAGCACTAAGGCCAGGGTTTTCTGACTTTCTGGTTTGGGCTTTTCTTGGTGGTGAGGATTGAAGCCAGGACCTGACACAGGAGAGCAAGGGCCCCACCTGAGGGGCCTCCCAGCTACTGCAGGCATTGGGCTCAGCCAATCCAACCAGCCAACTCATTCATTCCCAAAGGCCTGGCTGGACAGGCCAGACATCCCCCCGCCCCGCCCCCGCAGGCCACGCCCATCACCTCAGGCCCCGCCCCCAGGCGCCCTCCGCCCGCCCTCACCATAGACCACGAGCACATAGAGCGCCCTCGCGTGGCCGTGCTTGTTTGAGGCCTCACAGGTATAGGTTCCATTATCCGCAGAAACCAAGCCAGGTAGCGTTAGTGTCTCCCCCACCGCCTCCGCCCTTTCGGGCAAAGACTCATTCCCACGGTTCCAGCGGATCTGATTTGGCCTGGGAGGGAGAAAAGCATAGTAAGAGGATCGCAGGTGCCAACACCCAGTCTGACAGTCGCAAGAATCCAGACATATAGCAGCTTCTACCCAAAAGGTCATCTCCAAATACCAAGGCTCCTACTTTGCCCTTCCCTGCCTAGAAAACCAACAGTTTTGGGCTCAGCTTCCAACCACCAGAGATCTCAGGAACCTCGGTCTCCCCAGCCACTTGCACCTCCAGATTCCAGGCATCACCACCCCATCCTCCTTTCTCGGAATCGGGAAGTCCCAGCCCCCAGACCTCTTCTTCCACAACCCCACCCATCCCTTTCCTGCAGCAGGTGTCAGGTGCCCAGCGCCCACCTGGGGTTCCCCGTCACTGCACATGTCAGCACCAACGTGTCTCCCTCCCTCACCACAGCCTGGGAGGCATGGATCCGCGCCGTGGGGGAGTCTGTGGGCACAAGCGAGAGGGGACTGGTTGCTGGGGTCATCTCAGCGGGGATTACAGGAACCTCCCTGAGACAGGCCGTGGCGGCAAACCCCATCCCCGAGGGTCCCCGGCCAGCCCTCCAGGCACTTACACTGCACGTCCAGCACGTACTGCGTCTGCTTGCTGTGTCCGGAGGGCAGCGCCTGGTTCTGTGCCTCGCAGATGACGATGCCGCCATCGTCCTTGCGGTCCACGCGAAACCGCACGGTGCTCGCCACGCTCCAGACCTTGCCATTCTCCTGGCCGCTGCTCACCCCTGCCCCGCCCCGCGAGCAAAGTCAGACTCAGCAGCGGCCCCGCCCACCAGGGGGCGTAGCGCCACGCAGCCAATCCCAATGCAGGTTACCTTTACTGCTCCGCCCATTATGCAAATAACTCTCATGCGCCCACAAATAGGGCCCCTCGGATGGTAAGCTCCGCCCCCATCCACCAGACTCTTCTGGTTCTGTAAGCCACGCCCCCTCGCTGAACCAAGCCCCACCTGTCTCAAGACTGCTCCCCCTTCAACCTCTGGGCTATTTTCTCCCTCTCTCCTCCCTCTCCCTTTCCCCTTCCTCTCTTCTCTCTCCCTCCCTGGCACTTTTCAGACAGAGACTGAGGGAGGGAGTAGATAGCATAAGAGTTATGCAAAGAGACTCTCATGTCTGAGGTTCCAAAATCCCAGGTTCAATCCCCCACACTACAAGCCAGAGCTGAGGAGTGCTTTAAAAAAAAAAAAAAAGACTGAGGGAGAGGGAAAAATACCACAGCATTAGGACTTCCTGCAGTGCCACAGCCCCTCCCATGTGATACTGGGGCACCAACAGGGGATGCCTGCATTTATTCATTTTATTTCAGGTACATATACAGACAGGGACAGACATCACAGCACAGTTCTACCATCCATGGGGTTCTTCTCCTGCTGTTGTGGTGCTCCCATGTGATTTTGGGTCTTGAACCCAGGGCTTCAGAAATGGTAACTCTAGGGTCAGCTGTATCTCCTGGCCACTCAATAGTAGCATATGGAATGACTTGAACTTTTTTCTGCATGTTAAAAAACAAAAACTGGGAGCTCCATCCCCTGTAGTCTTATGCTGTAGGTTTTATTTTTTCTGTTTTTTCCTTAAAGACGTATTCATGATGCCAGGGATCAAGCTCAGGAACTCATGCTCTAGAATCCAATTCCTTTTTCACTGCCGACCCTCCCCAGCCCCCGCCATCACGGTGAGGTTCTTACCTTTCAGTTCCTTGCGATCCCGGTACCAGCGCAGTGCAGCAGCCGGACGGGACCTCGGAACCAGGCAGCTGAGCTCCACCTCACCACCCTCTACTGCCTGCTCTCGGACTTCCACCACGGGATTCTCCGGGGCCACTGTCACAAGGATGGGGGGGCCAGGGAGGGGTCAGAGGAGGTACCCGGGTGGGCTCACAGTGTTTAGGCTGCAGGACCCCAGGGATCCCAGGGAAAGAGGGAATCAGGTGGCAGGGGTTAAACAGGAGCCAGAGGTCAGGAAGGCCCCACACTATATCAACTGGGACTGGAAGTCCAGGGAGTTAAACAAAGCCAGGGTCAGGCCTCAGATTAAGGGGTATGCAGAAGAAGGAATGAGGGGACGGTACCCAGTACTGTGAGTGTAGCAATCTGGTGGTGGGTGTCCTCCGTGTAGAGCTGGCAGAAATAGCCCCCTTCATCCTCCAGACGGGCATCTGAAAGTCGAATCCGCACCCGACGTGGGGAGAACTCCTCGAGTTGGAAGCGTTCATCCTTCAGGGCTGGGAAGAGTGAACCCGGGGTGAACTTGGGGGAATCCTGGCCTGGCCAGTCCCACTGTCCCTCCTGGGGCTGAGGCTAGCCTTCTGCCACCCCCCCCCCCCCAGTAACTTATTTTATTCAGAGAGAAAACCAGAGCAGCACTCTGACATATGCAGGTGTTAGATATGATGCCAGGGATTGAACTTGGTATCTCTTCCTTATAAGTTAATATTTTAGGAGTCGGGCGGTGGCGCAGCGGGTTAAGCGCAGGTGGCGCAAAGCGCAAGGACCTGCGTAATATCCCGGTTCGAGCTCCTGGCTCCCCACCTGCAGGGGAGTCGCTTCACAGGAAGTGAAGCAGGTCTGCAGGTGTCTGTCTTTCTCTCCCCCTCTCTGTTTTTCTCTCCTCTCTCTATTTTTCTCTCTGTCCTATCCAACAACAACAACAATAAAACAAGGGCAACAAAAGGGAATAGGTAAATATTAAAATAAATAAATAAGATTTCGACTACTATGCCACATCCTGGCCCGCCCTTTGCCCTTCTTTCTTATTCTGTCATCAGGATTAATAAAGGGTTACCCTTGTACCTGCACAACAAATCCATCACTCCCAGTGGCCACATTTTTTTCTTTTAATTCTTTTTATTTGATAGAGCAGAGGGAAACTGAGAGGGACAGGGGAGATAGAGAGGAGAGACACCTATAGCCCTGCTTCACTGCTTATAGAACTTATCCCCTGCAGGTGGGGACAGGGGCTCGAACCTGCACTTGGCAACATGTGCGCTCAACTGGGTGTGCGACCGCCTGACCCCGTCTCTTTTCCCCAATTATATTTATGAGTCTCGGGTGTCCACCTTGATCCTTTCCTGGGAACCTAGAATGACTCAGACCTTTTCACCCACAGGACTAGGAGACCAGGCCCAGCCCTGTTCCCAGTGACTCACCTCGGGTGCCGTTGAAGAAGAGGGTCTGCCGGGCTGGGTTCTGAATGACAACTATGGAGCCATCGTACTGATGCAGACGGCAGGTGATCTCAGCGACACCACCCTCAGCCACAGTCACATTCTCTGTCTGTACTTCCTGTCCTGCCCCTGAACATGGGGATGGGATGGGGGAGAGAGAGAGAGAGACAGAGGAGATGCGCCGAGGGCTGCAATTCCATCTTCTCTTCCTCCCTCCATTCCTTTCCCACACACACCCACTCTTTTCTCACCTCCACCCCCACCCCTACCACTTCCGTTAATTAATTTTTCTCTCTTTTCATTCATTACACCCAACATTTCCTGGAGGCCTGCAGATAGAGACAAGAAGCTCTGTTCTTTTCTTTTTTAAAAAAATTATCTTCATTTATTTATTGGACAGAGACAGCCAGAAATTAAGAGGAAGGAGGAGTTGGAGAGGGAGAGAAATATAGTGCCCCATTTCACCACTTGCAGAGCTTTCTCCCTGTAGGTGGGATGAGGGTTGGCACATGGGTCGTGCCACCACCCAGCCCCGAGTCTTTCTTTTTTCCTCTAAAGGGACAGGAGGGAGTCATGTGCTTGCAGGGGAGGTAGGGAAAACTGACACAGAGATGGGGGTCAGAGGAAGTTCTGGAAGGGGATGGGGAAGCATGATGGCTATTCAGAGACTCTCATGTCTGAGGCTTCAAAGTTCACGGTTCAACCCCCCGCCTCCTCACACCATCATAAGCCAGAGTTCTGGTGAAAAAAAAAAGTAAGTTCTAGAAGGAAATGCCTTTAGATCCACGTCTTGAAAGAATGAGTGGGGGTGGGGAGTTGGGCGGTAGCGCAGTGGGTTAAGTGCACGTGGTGCAAAGTGCAAGGACCGGCCTAAGGGTCCTGGTTCGAGCCCCCAGCTCCCCACCTGCAGGGGAGTCGCTTCACAGGAGGTGAAGCAGATCTGCAGGTGTCTGTCTTTCTCTCCCCCTCTCTGTCTTCCCCTCCTCTCTCCATTTCTCTCTGTCCTATCCAACATCGATGACACCAACAATAATAACTACAACAATAAAACAACAAGGGCAACAAAAGGGAATAAATAAGTAAATATTAAAAAAAAGAATGAGTGGGGACTTCAGCAGGTGTGGGGGACTGCTCACTGTTCAGCAAAGCCCATCTGTCCTATCTGGGCTCCTGCTGCAGCTGGTCTGCAAGGCCTGTCCTTGCCCACACCCTAGAAGGAAGTTGACTTTGCCTCTGCCTTTCTGGGGATGCCCTCAGATGGGCCTGGGAGACAGCTCAGCATGTGAGAGCACAGGACTTGTGTTCCCGCGGGCCCAGGTTAGAGCTATGACACCAATGTATGTTGAAATTGAACAGGGATTCTCTTTCTCTCTCCCTCCCCCCTTGTAGATGGGGATCAGGGACTTGAACCCGGGTCCTGTGCCCTGTAATGTGAATGCTTAATCAGGTATACCACCACCTGGCCCCAGAGTCTCTCTTTCTTAATCCCCCCTTCTTCCCTTCTCTCTCTTCTCTCTTTCCCTATTTCGCTCTGTCTCTATCAAAATAAAAGAAAAAAGATAGAAAGAAAAAAGACTGCTGGGAGCAGTGGATTCACTGTGTAGACACTGAGTCCCAGCAATAACCTTGGTGGAAAAAAAAAAAAAAGAGTGAAGAAGAGATAAGAAAGATGAGTGAGCTCTTCCTTAAAAAAGAAAGTATGGTGACAGGTAGCAAAAGCTCAACTGGTATAGCATCAAACTTTTATTTATTAAAAATTTCTTTTTAATCTTTATTTATTTCATAGAGACAGCCAGAAATTGAGAAGAATGGAGAGACAGAGAGACACCTGCAGCCCTGCTTCATCTCTTGCTAAGCTTTCCCTCTGCAGGTGGGGACCAGTGGCTTGAACCTGGGTCCTTGCACATTGTAATATGAGTGTTCAACCAGGTGCGCCACCACCCGGCCCCAAGCATCAGAGTTTTTGTTTTTTTTTTAAGATTTTATTTTTATTTATGAGAAAGATAGGAGAGAGGAAGAACCAGACATCACTCTGGCACATGTGCTGCCAGGGATCGAACTCGAGACCTCATGACTGAGAGTCCAAAGCTTGACCACTCTGCCACCTCCTGGACCACAGACTTTTTTTTTCCCTCCAGGGTTATCACTGGGGCTTGGTGTCTGCACTGCAAATCCACTGATCCTGGAGGCCATTTTTCCCATTTTGTTGCCCTTGCTGTAGTTGTTATTGTTGTCATGGCTATTGTTATTGTTGGATAGGACAGAGAGGCGGAGAGAAAGATAGACACCTGCAGACCTGCTTCACTGCTTGCGAAGCGACCCCCTGCAAGTGGGGAGCTGGGGGCCTGAACCAGGATCCTTGCACCAATCCTTGCACTTTGTGCCATGTGCGCTTAACCTGCTGCGCTACCACCCAGCTCCCAAG
Organism: Erinaceus europaeus; assembly: GCF_950295315.1. NCBI lineage: Eukaryota > Metazoa > Chordata > Mammalia > Eulipotyphla > Erinaceidae > Erinaceus > Erinaceus europaeus. The sequence goes on along the minus strand of NC_080163.1, from coordinate 197,102,053 downwards.
CATCAGACTTTTATGCCTAAGGTTCCTGGTTCAAACTCTGGCAATATATGTACCAGAAGGGTTCTCTGACTTCTCTCTTTTAAAGTTTTATTAATTTATTAATGAGGAAGATAGGAGAAGAGAGAGAATGAACCAGACATCACTCTGGCACATGTGCTGCCGGGGATTGAACTCAGGACCTCATGTTTGAGAGTCCAATGCTTTATCCACTGTGCCACCTCCCGAGCCACCAGTTGGTGTCTCTTTCTCTCTGCCTCGGGTGAAACTCTCATACGTAATAGACAAAGTAAATCTTCATTTATTTATTTATTTGCCTCCAGGGTTATCGCCAGAGCTTGGTGCCTGAATTACGAAGCCACTGCTCATGCAGCCATTTTTGTAGTTTTTTGGATAGGACAGAGAGAAATTGACAGAGGAGGGGAAGATATAGAGGGAGAGAGAAAGAGAGACACCTGCAGTGTAAAGTAAATCCTTTTTTTAATTTGATGTTGGTCTAACTATTTTACATTATTTAAAAATTTTATTATCTTTATTTATTGGATAGAGACAGCCAGAAATTGAGAGGGAAGGGAGAGATAGGGACAGAGACAGAGAGACTCCGGCAGCCCTGCTTCACCACTCCTGAAGCTTCCCCCCTGCAGTTGGGGATCGGGGGCTCAAACTTGGGACCTTGCACATGGTAATGTGTGTGCTTAACCAGGTGCGCCACCACCCAGCCCCCAATAAAGTAAATCTTTAAAGAGACAGGAGAGGTGGCAGGAGGTGGCTAACCTGGTAAGAGTGCATACTTTCCTATGTGCAAAAGTTGGGTTTGAGCCAACCCCACCCCCCCGCCACTCTCCTCCACAACATTGAGGTGACTGACGGGGAGGGGGGCGGGCGCCTCAGGAGTGGTGGGCCTGTGCTATGGTGTGGTGTCATCAGTGTGTCTCTGTCTCTTTCTTGTTCTCTATTTTTTTTTTAATTTATATATTTTTCCTTTTGTTGCCCTTGTTTTTTATTGTTGTTGTAGTTATTACTGTTGTTGTTATTGATGTCGTCATCGTTGTTGGATAGGACAGAGAGAAATGGAGAGAGGAGGGGAAGACAGAGAGGGGGAGAGAAAGACAGACACCTGCAGACCTGCTTCACCTCCTGTGAAGCGGCTCCCCTGCAGGTGGGGAGCCGGGGGCTGGAACCTGGATCCTTACATGTGCGCTTAACCGTGCGCTTAACCCGCTATGCTGACTCCCTCACCCTCTATCTTCAAATAAAAATAAATAAATAAATAGTCTTCAAGGAGTGAATGAATCATGCAGGCATATGGATTCTTAGCTTATAACCCTGGTAGGGAAAAAAAAAAAAAAAGGTGTTGTGATAACTCATCTACCATGCCGTGCACGTGGCTGGGGTAGAGCCACATGAGGTGATGCCATGGCAGCAGGGGAAGCTCCATGGCTGTGTGTCTCCCTCTTTCTTTGTATTTCTCAATCTCAATGAAAAAAACTTGTCCCAGTGCTCCAGGAGGTGGCGCAGTGGATAAAGCATCGGACTCTCAAGCATGAGGTCCTGAGTTCAATCCCTGGCAGCACATGTACCAGAGTGATGTCTGGTTCTTTCTCTCTTCCTATCTTTCTCATAAACAAACAAACAAGCAAACAAACAAACTTGTCCTGGAGTGTTAACATAGCTCCTCTGTGAGGCATTAGCTGGGGGGGGGGGGGGGGCGGAGGAGAAAAAGAAAAAGAAAGTGCCTCAATTCCTCGACTGTGAGTAGGCCTTGAGACTCGGACAAAGAGAATGCATTAGAAGCAATGCCATCTGAGTTCTGGAGGCCTGGTGGTGGCGCACCTGGTTAAGCACATATGTGACCATGTGCAAAGACCAGAGTTCGAGCCCCTGCATCCTCCTGCAGAAAGGCACCTTCACAGGCAGTGAAGCAGGTGTGCAGGTGTCTATCTTTCTCTCTCACACTCTTTCAAGGTATTATTTATTTATTTGGGACCAAGACAGATAAACTGAGAAGGAGGAGGGAGATAGGGAGAGAGAGGGGCTAGGCTAGGTAGTGAAATACCTGGTTAAGTGCACACAATCCAGTACGTAAAGTCTCAGGTTCAAGCCCCTGGTCCCCACCTGCAGGGAAAAGCTTCACGAATGGTGAAGCAGGGCTGCAGGTGTCTCTATGTCTTTCCCGCTCTACCTCCTCTCCCTTCGTAGTTTCTCTGTCTCAATCTAATAAATACATAATAAAACTAGAGAGAGAGAGAGACACCTGCAGCCCTGCTTCACCACTCACAAAGCTTTCCCCCTGCAGGTGGGGACTGGGAGCTTGAGCACAGCGATGTGTGCATTCAACCAGGTGTGCCACCACCCAGCCACTTCTCTCCCTCTTTCTTTCCCTCTCCCGTCTCAATTTCTCTCTGTCCTATCATATAAAATAGGAAGGAAAAGAAAGAAAGAAAAAATGGCCACCAGGAGCAGTGAATTTACAGTGTTGGCACTGAGTCGCAGAGATAAATAACCTCAGTGGCAATTGAAAAATAAATATCAAATGGCATGTGAGTTCTGGAAGCTCTGCCCGCAGAAGCCCCACAGTCATCCTGAACTGGGGATTTCACTACAGCCACAGAAGAGACCCCAGCTGAATCCAAGAGAACTGCCCAGGCAAGCCAGCCCAGACTGCTGAGCCCCAGAGCCCTGGGCAATGACAATGGCTGTTGTTTTAAAGTGTATTTACTGGGGGGGGGGGGTGCGGCCAGAGCACCATTCCGGCACGTTCGATGCTGGGGGTCAAACTCAAGACTTAAAAGTTTTTTGTTTTTTTAAAGATTTATTTACTTATCGGATAAAGATAGAAATCAAGAGGGAAGGAGTGACAGAGAGGGAGAGAGACCACCGCAATACTGCTTCAACAACTGTAAAGCTTCCCCCATGAAGGTGGGGTGCGGGGGCTTGAACCCCATGCTTGAGACTTCAACACTTTATCTACTGTGCCATCTCCAGAATCTGTCCTTCTTGCAACCTTATTTATTTATTTATGAAATAAATAAGAAAGGGAAAGAGACAGAAGACATCACTCTGGTACATACACTGCTGGGGATTAAACTCGGACTTTTATGCTTGAGAGTTCAACACTTTATCTATGGTGCTACCTCCCAGAATATGTGCTCTTTTTTCTTCTTCTTTTAAAAAATATTTTATTTAGAGGGCTGGGCAGTAGTGCAGTGGGTTAATCACACATGGTGCCAAGCACAAGGACCAGTGTAGGAATCCAGGTTGGAGCCCCTGGCTCCCCACCTGCAGGGGAGTCGCTTCACAAGTGCTGAAGCAGGTCTGCAGGTGTCTGTCTTTCTCTCCCCCTCTCTGTCTTCCCCTCCTCTCTCCATTTCTCTCTGTCCTATCCAACAACAACGACAGCTAGACAGCTATAACAACTACAAGGCCCCAATAAAGAAATTTTTAAAAAAGGAAAAAAAAAGTACATAGAAACTTTTAACATTCATCCATTTAAAAATAAAGTGGATAGTCTGCATCTGTTACTTATCAGAAAAAAATTAAAAATTATATAAAATATTTTTAATGAAATAAAATAATCTTTTTTAAAATTAAAAAAAAAAAAACAATTACAAGGGCAACAAAATGGAAAAAAATGGCCTCCAGGAGCAGTGCAGGCACCGAGCCCCAGCAATAACCCTGGAGGCCAAAAACAAAAAGTATTTATTTTACTGAGAGAGATTCAGAGAACACACACACACAGAAAGAGAGAGACTGAGACCACAGCACTGCTCAGCTCTGGCTGATGGTGGTGCTGTAGATCGAACCTGGAACCACAGAGCCTCAGGCATGAAAGTCCTCTGCAGAACCATTCCATTATACTGTCTCCCCAGCCCAGCCCCATATACATACACATACACACACATATATATATATTTTTTTATCAGAGCACTGCTCCGCTCTGGCTTACTTATGGTAGTGCAGGGGACTGAACCTGGGACTTTGGAGCCTCAGATGAGTCTCTTTGTTTAACCATTATACCCCCCACCCTTAAAAAATTTTTTTTTACTTCAACAAGGGCAACAAAAGGGAAAATAAATTAATTAATAAATATTTTAAAAATTAATATATAGTATTTATTATTGGATAGAGACAAATTGAGAGGGGAGGGGGAGATAGAAAGAGACAGAGAGACATCTGCATCACTTATTCACCACTTGTGACGCTTTCCCCCCGCAGGTGGGACCCCAGAGGCTTGAACCTGAGTCTTATTGTAATGTGAACTCTTAACCAAGGTGCGCCAATGCCTAGCCCCTCCACCGTCTTTAAAAAATTTTTTTTATTATTTATTTTCCCTTTTGTTGCTCTTGTTGTTTTATTGTTGTTGTAGTTATTGTTGATGTTGTCGTTGTTAGATAGGACAGAGAGAAATGGAGAGAGGAGGGGAAGACAGAGAGGGGGAGAGAAAGACAGACACCTGCAGACCTGCTTCACCGCCTGCAAAGTGACTCCCCTGCAGGTGGGGATCTGGGGGCTCAAACCGGGATCCTTATGCCGGTCCTTGTGCTTTGCGCCACCTGCGCTTAACCCGCTGCGCTACCGCCCGACTCCCCACGGATCTATTTATTACTTCCAGGAGACCGGCCAGATTGACTCTGCAGCCTCTGGTGCCTTACACATGCAATCTGATGCTCCAACAATTTCTATCCCTGCCTCACAATTTCTATCTCCTCCTCACACCAGCAGAATAAGGCAAGCACTGTTACCAGCCCTCCAAGTTTTCCAGTTCCAGTTTCAGAGATGAGAATATCCAGGAAAAGGCTATGACTTGCCCAAGGTCACAGCCAGTGAGGGACAGAGCCAGAATCTGCACTCAGACCTCTCTGCTCTCATTTCCTGCATCCTTGCCCACTTCTGGTTAGCGGTGTGGAAAGGGTCCAACATGGGTGAAGGATGCAGGGCGTGCCTGCTGAGAGGAGGGCACGAGGCAGGGAAGTGCCGTGACTCACGCTGGCATTTGCCCTTCAAAGCTGGGCAAAAAAATCCCTTCATGCCTCTCCCATCCTGCCTCAGAGTCTCGTCCATTCACTTGAGTACTATTTCCTGAATAGCAGCGAGGCTTTCAGAGGCCGAGTGCCCAGGGATGAGTCAGATGAGGTCCCTGTCCTAAAAGGCCTTCAATATTTGCGAGGAAGTCGGCAAGAATCAGTAAGACGATCCCTCCACAGTGTTATCTTCTCTGTAAAAGGGACAGCTGTGAGGGAGGGTGGGTAGCAAAAATGTTTATTCATTTAGAGACTATCGTGCCTAAGGTGCCACAGTCCCAGGCTTAATCCCCGACATCACCATAAGCCAGAACTGGTCAGTGCTCTGGTTAACGAAAACAGACAGGTGATTTGGGGGGCTCAGGGGTAGGGTCTGGCCGGGACACATCCAGCAGAGCACACATTACCCTGTGCAAGAATGTGGGTTCAATCTCCCGTCCCCAGCTGCAGGGGGGCAGCTTCACAAGTGATGAAGCAGTGTTGCAAGCGTCTCTCTGCTGCTCTCTTTCTGTCTCTATCAATAGGAAAGAAAGAAAACAGGGCGGGGGTAGATAGCAGAATGGTTATGCAAACAGACTCTCATGCCTGAGGCTCCAAAGTCCCAGGTTCAATGCCCTGCACCACCATAAGACAGAGGTGAGCAGTGCTGTGGTAAAGAAAGGAAGGAAGGAAGGAAAAGTAAAGGAGGAAAAAAAGGAAAGAATGAAAAAAAATTACAGCCTGGAGTAATGGATTTGTCATGCAGGCACTGAGCCCCATCAATAACCCTGATGGCAATAAATAACTAAATAAATAAACTTTTAAAGATTTTATTTATTAATGAGGAAGACAGGAGGAGAGAGAACCAGACATCACTCTGGCACATGTGCTACCGGGGATCGAACTCAGGACCTCCTGCTTGAGAGTCCAAAGCTTTACCACTGCGCCACCTCCCGGACCACTAAATAAATAAAATTTTAAATAGAGTTTCAAGGGCAGTGTGTGTGTGTATATGTGTGTGTGTGTGTGTGTGTGTGTGTGTGTGTGTGTGTGTGTGTGTGTGAGGGAGGGTAGATAACATAATGGTTATGCAAAGAGACTCTCACACCTGAGGGTCCAAAGTCCCAGATTCAATCTCCCACACTGAGAAGTGCTCTGACAAAAATAAATAAATAAACAAAGAAGTAAATCAATAGGGGACGGAAGGATCCTGGTTTGAACCCCTGGCTCCCCACCTGCAGGGGGGTCGCTTCATAGGCACTGAAGCAGGTCTGCAGGTGTCTGTCTTTCTCTCCCCTCCTCTCTCCATTTCTCTCTCTGTCCTATCCAAACAACAGCAATGGCAACAATAACAATAACAACAAGAACAATGGCAACAACAAGGACAACAAAATGAGAAAAATGGCCTCCAGGAGCAGTGGGTTTGTAACGCAGGCACTGAGCCCCAGCAATAACCTTGGAGGAAATAAATAAATAAATAAATAATCACAGGGATGAAAGAAATTAACTCTGGAGGATGAAGACAGAGATAGCCAGCTTCCTACCCCAACAACCATTCTTTCCTTCTTAGCAAAAAGGGTCCTAGCTGAGCATATTAGCATCTTATGGCTGTATTTTTTATGTTCAGCAGAAAGAAACATTCCCCAGACCCTCTAATTTAGGCCATATGATTAAGTTTGAGCCACTTGAATATAAGGAGAAGTGTGATGTGGTAATCTGGGGGGGCGATTTGCTAAAGAAAAGATACAAGTCCTTTCTCGAACAAAGTCACTTTTAAGCTGCCTGGAACTGGATGTGAAGTTGTGGCCACTGTTTTGGATCACGAGGCCAAGAGCAGTATGGATGGTGGAAGCTAGAGGTGGATGCCTGGGTCTCCAGGAATGATAGAATGCTGCTAGAAAAGTCCTGGATGCCTTCTGACCTTTCTCGTGTTTGCAAGCCATCTCTTTTTTTTTTCCTTTTTAAATGTTTATTATCTTTATTCACTGAATAGAGACAGCCAGAAATAAAGAGGGGTGGGGTGATAGGGAGGGAGAGACAGAGAGACACCTGCAACACTGCTTCACCACTTGCAAAGCATTCCCCCTGCTGATGGAGGCCGGGGGCTCGAACCCAGGTCCTTGCATATCGTAACACGTGCGTCCAACCAGGTGTGCCACCACTCGGCCCCACAAACCATCTTTTTGTGTACTGTTATGTACTTCTAACCCTAGAAGATCAAGCTCAGCATGTCCAATATATCCGCCTCCCCAGGCTTCCTCCTTTATTAGTAGATAAATGTCACAGTCATCAAAAGTTCTCATCCCTGGTGCACTGCACCAAAGCAAAGGACTCTGGGGTGGGGGGATTCAGGCCCTGGAACATGATGGTGGAAGACGACCCATGTGGGGAGTTAGCGTATATGTGGAAAACTGAGAAATGAGGGCTGGGGAGACCCAGCATAAATGGTTCTGCAAAAGACTTTCATGCCTAAGACTCTGAGGTCACAGGTTCAAGCCCCAACACCACCATAAGCCACAGCTGAGCAGTGCTGTGGTCTTTTACTGTGTCTCTCTCTTTGTATTTCTCTCTCATTAAAATAAATTGGGGAAAAAAATGAAAACAGAAATGTTACACATGTACCGAGCACTGCAGTTCACTGTCAGCTATAAACCATTAATCCCCTCAACCAAGAAAAAAAAATCATCCCTTCTGTAACCTCTGATACTCACTGCAACCTCCAAAACTTCAATGCAGCAAGTCTATTCATGTTTTTCTTCCTTTTGTTTTAATGTTTATTTACTGACACTAGAGGGGGGGAGGGAGCTAGAGATAGAACCGGAGCCTCACTTCTGCACGTATCGTGCTGGGAATCAAACTCTGGATCTGATGCTCCCAAGTTTAATGTTCTAGCTACTGTGCCACCTCCTGGGTGCCCTTTTCTTCCTCTTCAATGTCCCGAGCACATGTAGGAGCTCTCATCTGGATCACTTAAGAGCCTACCCAAGGGTCTCCCTGTTTCCACGACTCCTCTCTCCACCCCTCCCCTCGGAGTCATTCTCCACTCAGAAGCCAGGTACACAGCAATATGTGTACTCTACCAGGTACACCCTGGCCTGGTCCCACCTATCCTGCCTTTTTGCCCACGTGTCTCTGCGTGTGTGTGTGTGTGTGTGTGTGTGTGTGTGTGTGCTTTCTCTTTTCCTGAGTAAAAGCTTAAAACCCCTGACATAGGGGGGGTCGGGTGGTGGCGCAGCGGGTTACGCGCACATGGCACGAAGCGCAGGGACCGGTGTTAAGGATCCCGGTTCGAGCCCCCGGCTCCCCACTTGCAGGGGAGTCACTTCACAGGTGGTGAAGCAGGTCTGCAGGTGTCTGTCTTTCTCTCCCCCTCTCTGACTTCCCCTCCTCCATTTTTCTCTGTCCTATCCAACAACAACGACATCAATAACAATAATAATAACCACAACAAAGATAAAACAACAAAGGCAACAAAAGAAAAAAAAATTAGCCTCCAGGAGCAAAGGATTCGTGGTGCAGGCCACCGAGCCCCAGTGATAACCCTGGAGGCTAAGTAAATAAATAAATAAAAGACAACCCTGAAATAAATAGATTGGGTAAAACTAAAGTTAGAGAAATAGTTCAGTGTCAGACACAGGACCCGCAAGCCTGAGGTCCCAGAGCCTCCAGGTTCAATCTAGAGCTATAAGCCAGAAATGAGTAGTGCTCTGTCTCTCTTATAAAAATAATACACTTTTAGGGGCTGGGTGGTGGTGCACCAGGTTAAATGCACAAAGTACAAAGCACAAGGACCCCCACACAAGGATCCCAGTTCGAGCCCCCAGCTCCCCACCTGCAGGGGGGTTGCTTCACAGACAGTGAACCAGGTCTGCAAGTGTCTATCTTTCTCTTTCCCTCTCTGTCTCCCCTACTCCTCTCTCAGTTTCTCTCTATCCTATCCACTTAAAAAAAAAAAAAAAGGTCATCAGAAGCAGTGGATTTGTAGTGCCAGCACCAAGTCCCAAGCAATAACTCTGATGGCAAAATAATAATAATAATAATAATAATAATAATAATAATAATAATAATACACCTTTTGGAGGTGGGGGAGACAGCTTGATGGTCCTGCAAAAAATTCTAATGCCTGAGGCTCTAAGGTCCCAGGTTCAATCCCTAACACCACGATGAGTCCCAGCTGAGCAGTGTTCTGGTTAAAATAAAATACAAAGTAAATAAGATCAAGTTAGTTACTTTCATCATCATCATCATCATCATAACAACTTCAAAAGGCTGCCCATTACCCTGAAAACAAAATCTACACTCTGTGATCCAGTAGGTGTAAGTGGCCAGAGCACTGGACTTAGAGCACAAGGTCCTGAGATCAATTCCCAGCACCACACGTGTCAGAATGATGATCTGGTGTTCTCTCTCCCACTTCCTCTCTCTCTCCTAAACCTCTGAAGCTGTTCTCCGGGCAGGGCCTTTGCACTAGTCCTTCCTTCTGTCTGGAATATTCTCTCCCCCTTGGTCATGCCAGGGCTGCCTCCTTTCTCTTTCTGCTCTTACAGGGCATCTCCTGGGAGAGCTTGCCTCACTCCCTGCCCCTCCACCTCCAGAACGCTTTTCTACTTCATTGCCCTTGTGTTATTTTCTCCACAGAAAAGCCACAGGAGTGGTGGCACTACTTGGCTTCCTTGTTTGCCGAATAGCCTCTCCGTGACTCCCTGCAACGCCGCCTAGTGTCCATGAGTGGGTCCTGCACTTGCTGCATAGCTGGGGACTTGGCTGCTCAGTCCTAGGAGTGAGTCACTGTGACATCCTTCTTCTCATCCACAACACCCCGGGCTGCTCCCAGCGGGGTTCCCTGCCATCTGTGTGACCTCGGGCAAGTGGCTGATCCTTTCGAGCCTCAGCTGCCCCGTCTGTAAAATGGGGATGCTGCCAGCCCCTGCTTCTCAAGGCTCATTAGCCGGGAGCTGGGAGCTGGCTTGGGAAGCCACTTTGGGAAGCTGTTATTACAGCCTCAGAAACACGTCCAAGCACAGGAGAACCGGCCTGCCCGCACGCCCTGGCACTTCTTAAAAACCAGCTCCAAGTCTCCCCCACAGAACCCAGACCTCAGGGCTGTCCCCCCCCCACACACACACACACACACACACACACGCGCGTGCCCCACAGATGCAGAGAATGAGGCTTGGGGCTCCCAGCAGGTCAGTGGGAGAAACGTAACATCTCCAGGGAGTTGTCAGGACCTCTGGATCTATTCCCCCCTCCCGCCCCCAAAAAAATGTATCCCTGGCTTTCTGCTGGAGGGTGCACATGGGGTGAAGTTGGGGGGCTTTTGTCTTATTCCCTCCCCCTCCTGAGGAGTCAGTAACCAACAGCGTCTGTGTCTGGAATATTAATGTCCCCAGAGCTTTTGTTTGGGGGTTGGGGGTGGCGAGGAGGGCCACTCTAGTCAGAGAGGGGTTGAGCTTTGGGGACTGGGGCACTGGCCCTTTAAAATGTGTTGACAGCCTGGAGTCGTCATGGGGACGGTGTCTGGGAAAAGGGACTGAGGAGCAGGGAGGCTTTGGGAAAGCAGGGATGGGCAGGTGCTCTGGAGAGACCCCCAATCTAGGGCTCTCCTCCCTCAAAGCCCCAGCTGCACCCCCGCCCCAACTCACTTTCTCCAAGGATTCCGAGACCTCTATGCCCCAGGACCCCAGAGTGAGCCTGGGTGCTGCTTACTCAAATCCAGAAGTCCTAGCCCCCCAGCGCTCTCCCACCTCGGACCCAGGCTCCTGGGCGTCCAGCCCTCTCCTCCTTCAGGAGCCAGGGGTCCAGAGCACACAGCTGGCGGAGGTTTCCACGGAGACTAAGCCGGCTGGGGGAGCACTCCCTGGGTCCTGAGTCAGCACATACCCAAGGGAGTCTCAAGGTCACAGTGGGGAAGGTCACAGCCACCCCCTCGGTATCCGCTTTCTGGGGGCCCCCGTGGCCTCAGGCCTCCTTCCCCGTTCCCTCCCCCAAGGAGGTGGTACATCCCTCTGTCCTGATCCAACCCCCCTCGGCCCCCATCGATGGCGGAGTCCGAGCATCCCCACACAAAGCATCAATTCTTCCCCAGCTCAGCCTTGTGAAGGCGCCTGTATTCGCGGGACCGGCCCCCCTCCCTTGGAAACCTGGAGTGGGACCCCAGCCCCTTCCTCTGGAGGGGGGGCTCAGGAGTTTCCTCACCCCTCCCTGCCACTGGACTTAGGAGCCTAGGACCCCCTTTCCCTCAGGCCCTGGAGTTCAAGCCCCCAGCTCCTCCTCTCTCACATCCAGTCAGCTAAGACCCCAGGACCCTCCCCCCTCAGCCCCAAAGGTCTCCCAAGCCTCTTTTCCCTTAGATCCAGAAGTTCAAGCCCCCAGTCCTTCCTTCTTCACACACAAGGACCCCAATAGCCCCTCCTCCCTCCCTCAGACCCAGGGGTCCCTCAACCCTTTTTTCTCTTAAGTCCAGAAGTTCAAGCCCCTCCTCCCTCCTTCCTCAGACTCAGAGAGAGGCTCCCCACAAGTCCTTCCTCCCTCAGGACCAGGGGTCTCCCAGCCCCCCTCCCTCACACCCAGGGGTCCAGGTTCCTAGCCCCTTCCTCACCAGGAAACTTTTGACTTGAGTTTTTGAGAACCAGTCCCCAGAATGCCCATCTTGCCTCCCCCCGGCCCTCCATCCCCCCCAGCAGCCCAGGGACCCAGGCATCAGATGGGGGCATGCGGGTGAGTCAGCAGCCTCACACACAAAGTCCCCCTGTGGCCCCCACGTTCCCGGGATATTCGGAACTCCCTGGATTCCAGGCTTCGGGCCCAGACTGGGGGTGGGGGAGTTCTCCGGAGATTCCCCCCAGCTGTGTGGTGGAGGGGGGGAAATTCCTGTTCCAGGAAGGGTTCGAGCCTGCACTGAGCACTCACTGTCCTCCCTTCCACCCCCATGCCCAAGGTTCAGCTCCTTCCCAGAAAGGCCCTGGCCAGGCCTGCCCGCCGCTCCCACTGGGTGCACGTAAGGGGTGGGGGTGGTGGGGTGGTGGGGTGGGCCCTTCCCCAAGGCCTGGGGTCTGTATGGCTGGCCTCCGTGGGTGCTTGGGTCCTGCTGCCACGGGTGCTGCTGAGTCTGACTGCCTCCCTGCCACCCCCCAACCCACCCAAGAGAGAAAGCTGTCTTTGTGTTCCCCAAGATGGGGACGGGCCAGGCTCGCACGACATTACATTCACCCACCCCAGGCTCTGGGGCTCCGGTGCTGAACCAGAACCCCTTTCCCTGGCTCTAGGCAGCTAGCTCCTGGGTGTGTGTGTGTGTGTTGGGGGGGGTTGGGGGGCTGTCACTGACAGAAATCTCCTAGGTGCTATGGTTCAGGGTGATGCTACCCCGCTCTCAGAGTCACTGGTCAGAACATTAGAAGAACAGTGAGTCATTTGGGAAGGAAATATTATCTAGAATGAATACCCCCCCCCATTATTAAACCAGCCAAAGACAAAGCACCCCAAGTGTCAACATCCTGTCTCTTTCCTTGGCATCTGCTTCCTCCGCGCCATCCCACCCATTCCTGGCCAGGGGAAGCAGGCTGAGAAGGAAGGCCTAGGGTTTTCTTTTTGCCTACGATCACCTCTGGGCCCCAGGTCACCCATCTCTGTCTCTTTCTCCCTCTCTCACCTGCCTACCCTGGTTCCTTTTCTCTCTCTCTCTCTCTCTCTCTCTTTCCCTCCCTCTCTCTCTCCCTCTTTCACTCATTCTCTCTCTCCCTCTCTTTCACTCCCTCTCGCTCTCTCTCTTTCACTCTCTCTCTCCCTCTTTCTCTCCCTCCCTCTCTCTTTCACTCACTCTCTCTCTCCCTCTTTCACTCATTCTCTCTCTCCCTCTCTCTTTCACTCCCTCTCGCTCTCTCCCTCTTTCTCTCCCTCCCTCTCTCACTCACTCTCTCTCTCCCTCTTTCACTCGTTCTCTCTCTCCCTCTCTCTTTCACTCCCTCTCTCTTTCACTCCCTCTCTCTCCCTCTTTCACCCCCTCCCTCTCTCTTTCACTCATTCTCTCTCCGTCTTTCACTCCCTCTCTCTCTTTCACTCTCTCTCTCTCTCCCTCCTTCTCTCTTTCTCGCAGTGGAGGAGGCGCACACATTTCATTACCCTCTTCTGGTATTCAGGGAAGGGAAAGCACACTTTTACAAAAGCACAAAAAAAAGACCCTAACTCCCATCTTCACTTATGACAGCTGGCAAAGTGAGAGGGGAAGAGGGGTGGCTATGAGGAAAACATGGGGGCCACTGAAATCTGGTGACCAAGGTCACTTGGAAATATCCCAGGGAAGAGAAAGAAAGCAGGCAGGACCTTCTGAGACCAGGCACCCACCCCGTCTTCCTCACTCAGTCTTTACAGAGGGGGACAGTGTGGGGGGGGGGGGCTTCAGAGAAATGGCAGGGCTGCAGTCACACCACAACTGGACACTTGGTTCCTTAGCTCTCAGCAGACAGCTTCCATGACTGACATCTAGCTCTCTCTGAACTCATAAAGCCCAACATCCTTTGATTTAGGAACATTTACAGATGGGATTAGGGCGCCAGGAGGCAGTGAACAAGGGACGGAGTCTGCAGAGCCACCTCCCAAAGGGACCAAGAGAGAAGATTCTGAAACTGACCGGCCAGTGCTCATCTCAGACCACCTTCCCACTGCAAGAACCCAAAGTCCCAGGATTCTAAGGTGTCGAGATTCTAGATGTCAGAAAGGTCAGGACTCAGGATGGCCAAGAGGTCAGGATTCCAGAGGGTGAAAGGCGTCAGGAACCTACAGTGCTAAGGCCACCCAAGGTCCAGGATGTCAATGGCCTCTAGAGTCTAAAAATGGCTGGACTCCAGTCTCCTAAAGATGTCAGCAGGCTACAATACTCTTGGGCTCTTTGTTTATTGGCTTTATGGTTCTATAATTCTAGGAGCCTGGTGTGCAGGGCCTTAAAAAAAAATAAGAGGAAGATGAAATTGGATGGAAAGGTAGCCAGGTAAGGTGGCAGGGCGCCTGCCTGGGAAATTATGGCAAAAGCTGCTGCAGAGAAAGACCGTGACCAGATGAAAGTTCTGAAGCCAGGGCAGAAGACTACAGAAGGGAGGAGGGTGGAGGGCGAGAGGTCAGAAAAGGGAGGCTCAGCTTCAAAGCCTGGGCCAGGGAAGACACCTAGCTTGCCTTTTGCCTGCGTGCACCAACCTCAGCTGACAAAAAGGGCATCGGAGACCTAGAGGGCAGAGGGTGTTTCCATCACCACCAGCTGCTGTTTGAGACCCAGGCGCCCAGCCCAGGCCATCTGCTCAGGCTCCTCAGCCTCTTGCCACCTCCCAGTCTTTGCTTCCTCCCCAGGGTGGTTTCTCACGCTGGGGTGGGGGCGTGTGTGTGTGGGGGGCCAGGGCAGATTCCAGGCACACAAGGTGTGAGAGTGTGGGTGACATTTCCTGACCTTGGCCCCAGGATCAGGGGAGGTCTTGGGCTTTCCAGAGTGTGTGATGGGCGAGGTGGAGGGCTCCCCCAGGTGCTAGGGGGCTTCCCTGGAAAGACGGGGCTGGGGAGGGGCTGCACCTGCTGTACCCACATTCGAGGTCCCCCCACCCCCATTTCCCCTCCAGAGCCCTTCTGGGTGTCCTCCCTGACTCAGTTCCTCTCGGGGGACACAGTGGCACAGGGAGATGGAGGGAGAGAGGAAGTGGAGATGGAGACCCAGGGTTGAGATTGTAAGGCTCCAGAGGGGAAGCCAGGGGGCAGGCGGACGGTGGGACATTGGGGGAGGGAGGGCTTGGGGCTCCAAGACCAGGGGATGGGACAGATGGGGGAGGGAGGGAAAAGACAGAGAAACAAGGGTGACAGAGACACGGGGGACAGAAAGGGAGGATGGGGCGGCGGAGGAGGGGAGGGGAACAGAAACGCAGGCGGACAGGGAAGGGGGGATAGAGAGAAAGATGGGGAGGACAGAGTGACCCAGTGAAAAGGGACAGAGGTGGGGGACAAAGAGGCGAGAGAGGTAGGGACGGGAGAGGGGACAGACACAGGCAGGCGGAGGACTTGGAGGCTGAGGGACAGAGGACAAGGGTAGGGGGGCAAGGAGAGAGAATGGGGGGTGCTGGGGAGACCCGGAGGCGGCCAGACGGAAGGACGCAGAGCCCGGACAGAAGGACAGAGGGGCCGGCGGGCCGGGGAGGGGGCCGTCTCGGGCCCTTTGTCCCCGGCGGGCTGGGGCCTGTGCGGGGTGGGGGGGCTGCGGCAGGCGCGGGGCCCGATCCCCTGCCCTCCCCTCCCCCGCCGCCCGCGCTTTGTCCGGGGGAGGGGGCCCGGCCCGGCCCCGCGCGCATTGTTCGGCCTCTGCAGCCCCGCGGCCGCCGGGCTGTCACCGCGGAGCGCCCCCCGCCCCCGGCCCCAACCTACCTGGCCCCGCCGCGGCCGCCCACAGCAGCAGCAGCGGCCACTGGAAGCGCCGGGCCCGGCCCATGGTGCCGCCGCCGCCGCCGCCGCTCGCTCCCGGCCGGGCACCTGCACCGCCCGCGCCGCGCGCCCCGCCCCCTGCCCGCCCGTGGCGGGGCCAGGAGGGGGCGGGGCCGACGAGGGCGGGGCCATCGATTGGCGGGGTGGTGGGGCGGGACTAGGCGAGGGGCGGGGCTAACCCGGGGCGGGGGGGCTGCGGAGCCCCTCCAGGGGCCGCCAGACAATGGTGGGGTCGGGGGTCTACAGGAGGGAGCCGGCCCGGCTGGGGGCGTGCGGGGCGGTGGGTGGGCCTGGCGGCAGCAGGGGGACGACCCTGGTGCTGGGGAGGGAGGGGGTGGGTGTGAAGGGCCGCGTGCGGGCGCAAGCCGGGGGTGCCACTGGGGGCCGGGGGCAGGGACCTGCGGCCCGGGGCGCGTTTGCCGGGGAGGGGCGGTGGGACAGTTCCGCAGACAGATGAGTGAAGGTGAAGTAGTGGCGGGAGAGGCTGGGTGGACGTTGGTCCCCAGGTCTGTGGAGGCAGGGGGCGGGAGGCGGGGGGTGCCCCTGGAAAGGTGACCTCGGGGTGTGTGCTGAAGGCAGGTAAAGGTGAGGGCGCAGGTGTTGCATGAGTCGCGGTGCAGAAGGGAAGCTGCGGCCCTCCGGGCAGGTGCTACCTCTCCAGACCGTGTGTGTGTGTGTGTGTGTGTGTGTGTGTGTGTGTGTGTGTGGTGTCTGGTCCCTCCGGTCTTAATTGTGTGTGTGTGTGTGTGTGTGTGTGTGTGTGTGTGTGTGTGTGTGTGTGTGTGTGTGTGTGTGTGTGTGTGTGTCAGGTGTCTGGTCCCTCCGGTCTTAAGCCCAAACTCTGTTCTGCATCATTCTCCGGGAGGGAGAGGCTCCTGGGACTCCTCCCCGCCCCGCTCCCCTTTACCTCCCGCCAGTCACTCTCCTTCCCACTCTGTGGGTGCTGACTCAGCCCTGCAGACTTGGTTGCCTCGGCCTCCCGGAGAGGGGTCTGCAGTTCTGGTGCAGGACCAGGAGCCTCCGAACTAAAAAGAGTGGGAGACCTCAAGCTTCTCCATCCCCCGTGACAGTCAGGTAAACTGAGGTGTAGCTTCAGACCCTGCAGACCACTGGACATGCAAGTGTGAGGTGTGGAGTTCCATTTCTGGATGCTTACACGTCAGTGATGCTCTGACCTCACTCTCTTTCTCTCCCCTCCCCAGTGAAATAAATAAATATAAAATATTTTAAACTATATAAAATACTATAAAAATATCATATGGACAGGTAGTGGTGCACACAATAACACTCATGTAACAAAGGTCAAGGACCCAGGTCCAGGCTCCTGGAAGCAGAGCTGCAGGTGTCAATTTCTTTTTTAAAAATTTTTTATATTTATTCCCTTGTTTTATTGTTGTAGTTATTATTGTTGTTGTTATTGATGTCATTGTTCTTGGATAGGACAGAGAGAAATGGAGAGACGAGGGGAAGACAGAGAGGGGGAGAGAAAGACAGACACATGCAGACCTGCTTCACTGCTTGTGAAGCGACTCCCCTGCCAGTGGGGAGCCGGGGGCTCAAATTGGGATCTTTACACTGGTCCCTGCATTTTGCGCCACGTGCGCTTAACCCACTGTGCTACTGCTCGACTCCCTCCATCTCTTTTTTAAAATCTATTTATTATTAGATAGAGACAGAGAGAAATTGAGAGGGGAAAGAGTCACCACTCATGAAGCTTTCCCCTGCAGGTGAGGACCAGGGGCTTGAACCCCGGTCTCTGCACATTGTAATGTGTACCCTTAACCTGGTGAGCCACCGCATGGCCCATCTTTCTTTATCTCCCTCTTTCCCTCTCAATACTCTCTCTCTCTCTCTCACACACACACACACACACACACACACACAAACACAACGGTCCAGGAGGTGGCTCAGTGGAAAGTCTTGGACTCTCAAGCATGAAGTGTGGAGTTTGAGGAGGCCAGGTGGTGATGTACCTGGTTGAGCACACGTTACAGTGTGCAAGGATCTGGGTTCAAGCCCCTGCTCCCCACCTGCAGGGGGAAAGCTTCATGAGTGGTGAAGCAGGGCTGCAGATGACTTTCTGCCTCTCTCCCTTTCTATGTCCCCCTTCCCCCTCAACTTCTGGTTGTCTGTATCCAATAAATAAATAGAGATAATTTTTAAAAAGTATGGAGTTTGATCCCTGGAATCACACGTGCCAGTGATGCTCTGATTTTCTCTTTCATCTTCTGTGTCTCATAAATATTTCAAAGAATCAACTTTCAAACAATATTTCAAACAATCAACTGACATGCCAACTATGAAAATATCTGCTTTTTATTTCTCCAACGCTACAAAACACAAAAACAAACAAAAACGGCCTTCAAATCCACTGAAGGACTTCGGCTTCTGACACTCTTACTGTCCTCAGGCCCAGCTCTCAGCCTCCTCCGTTCTCAGGACCAGTTCTCCCACCAGCCTCTGTGTCCCCAAGACCATGGCTCTGGGCACCGCCTTTGCTTTTCCAATGTCAGTTTACCCTTCTGTAAACTGGGGACAGGAGTGGTAGGCTGGGTCATCTTTGTTGTTGCTGCTATTATTATTATTTCTATTTTTCTCCACCAGAGCCCTGCTCAGCTCTGGCTTATGGTGGTGCCAGGGAGTGAATGTGAGACCATTGATGCCTTAGGCATGAAATTTTTTGCATAAATATTATGCTATCTCCCCAGACTGGTTAGATCATCTTTAATCTTCCCTACAGAGCTGGCATTCTCTGTGTTGAGAGGCAGGAGTGTCTGATTTGGATTTGGGGCCACTGGATGAGGGGAGAGCTAGTAGTTGTCACTTTGCCCTCCAAGAACTATTCATTCCTCTTGTTCAAGCATCTCCTCAGTGTCTCCAGCTCCAGCTTCAGAGACGCCTGGGATGTTGGTTTGTTCTCGTCTGTCTGCTTTGGGCGAGACCCTTTCTTCTACCTGATGACACCATGCAGATGGTGGTTCTGTCCCCACCCCATGCCTGGGTATTCACCCCATTAGGATTTTTATACAAACGACAGTAAATCCAATCCAACTGATTTAAGAGAAAGAGAATTGGGCTGGTGAAACAGCTCATCTGGTCAGTGTGTTGCTTCGCCATGTGCGTGACCCAGGTTCCAGCCTGGCTCCCACTGCATTAAAAGAAGCTTTGGTGCTGTGGACTGACTCTCTCTCTCTCTCCCTCTCCCTGGCTAACTCAGTGTGTCCATCTCTCTGTCATAAGCATCCTTCCCCCACTTCATGTTGCACACTAGCTAGCAAATAGCTCTCACCCCTGCAGTCTGTGTTTTCCTTTACTTTTGAGGAGGGACGGACAGACAGAAAGAGGAAACAGATAAACCAACCAAGAAAACCAAACTGAGTAACTGAAGAATGGAGAAAGGGAGAGAAGAAAAGAATTTCAAGTGCCCTCTCAACAGAGAAGGGACACCCCCCCACACACACACACACACCTGCCAGGACTTCTTTTTATTTTTTTAAATATTTATTTATTTATTCCCTTTCATTGCCCTTGTTGTTTTATTGTTGTAGTCACTATTATTATTGATGTCATCATCATTGTTGGATAGGACAGAGAGAAAGAGGGGAGAGACAGAGAGAGGGAGAGAAAGACAGACACCTGCAGACCTGTTTCACCACTTGTGAAGCGACTCTCCTGCAGGTGGGGAGCCAGGGGCTCGAACCGGGATCCTTACGCAGGTGGGGAGTCAGGGGCTCAAACCAGGATCCTTACGCCGATTCTTGCACTTTGCACCACATGCACTTAACCCGCTGCGCTACCACCCGGCTCCCTAACCTCCAGGACTTCTAGAAAGACTTTAAGTGGGCTGGGGAGATAGCACAATGGTTATGCAAAAACCGTCATGCCTGAGGCTTCTAGGTCCCAAGTTCAAGCCCCAGCACCACCATGAAGTGGTCTCAACCACTTTACCAGTGTTCTGGGCAAAGAAAAAGAAATGTTTAATTTGTCTGAATTGGTTGGGATAATGCCACCAGCCTCTGACTGAAGAAAAGCCTAGGACTGGGGGTAGAGTGATAGGGACTAAAAGGGATGGGGACGCAGGTCACCCATCTTGATTAGAGGTGACATTAACTTTCTCAAACAGATGTGGATATGTTTTTTTTTTTGGGGGGGGGCACAGGCTATATATTGATAGTCACCATTCTTATATATTTGGATCTTGAGACTGGGTGGCACAATGGTTATGGCAAAGAGATGTTCAAGGGGTAAGGCAGTGACACAGCTGGTTAAGTGCTCACATTACAGTGTGCAAGGACCCAGGTTCAAGCCCCTGGTCCCCACCTGCTGGAGGGAAAGCTTCACAAGTGGTGAAGCAGGGCTGCAGGTGTCTGTCTCTTTCCCTCACTTTCTCCCCCTCACTTTTTTTAAAATATTTTTTTGTTGTAGGTATTTGTTGTTGTTGTTATTGGTGTCATTGTTGGATAGGACAGAGAGACATGGAGAGAGAAAGGGAAGACAGGGGGAGAGAAAGATAGACACCTGCAGACCTGCTTCACCACCTGTGAAGCGACCCCCCCCCTGCAGGGGAGCCGGGCTCGAACCGGGATCCTTCCGCTGGTCCCTGTGCTTCGCCACATGCGCTTAACCTGCTGTACTGCCAGCCAGCTCCCTCTCCCCCTCACTTTTAAATTTCTCTGCCTCTATCCAATAATAAAGAAATTAAAATAAACAAACAAAAAACAAAGAGACTTTCATGCCGGTGGCTCTGTTTCAGTCCCCCACACCCCTGTAGAGAATTGGGTTTTGCCTAAGACATCCACCTTTCTTTAATAGGCAGGTAATGATGGGGAACCCACGAATTAGGTTTGAATAAACTTTGCCAAAGATTGTGGCTCCATGCCACAACACCACAACACTCCTGTGACTGCTATAGACACCAGTGTATGGAACCAGAAAGTGGATAAAATGGGAGGACAAATTGGTCCCTCCCACTCTCTTCCCCTCCTTCCCTCCCTCTCTCCCTTTCTCTTTTTCCTTCCTTCCTTCCTTCCTTTTTTCCTCTCTCTTTCTTTTGCGTAAGAAGAGATGTGGTGTGAGGACCTGAGTTCAAACGTTTGGTTTCCCCTTGCAAGGGTGAAACTTCACAAGCAGTGAAGTAATGTTAGAAGTGTCTCTCCGTTTTCTGTATTTCTAACCCTCCCTCTTAATCGTTCTGTCTCTAGACCTCTATCAATAATAATAAAACAAAGTTTGCCGCTTGTTATTGCCTCTGAATGTGGGTACAATGGCTGGAACAGCAGCAGTTGTCTTAATGCCATCAGGTGGACAAGCCTTCATGGATCCTTTAGGACATGTGGAAATATTGAGTCAAGCCACGATTTCTGCCTGATTTCTTTTTTTTTTTTTTAAAATATTTATTTATTTATTTTCCCTTTTGTTGTCCTTGTTGTTTAACATTGTTGGGGTTATTGATGTTGTTGTTGGATAGGACAGACCGAAATGGAGAGAGGAGGGGAAGACAGAGAAGGGGGAGAGAAAGACAGACACCTGTAAACCTGCTTCACTGCTTGTAGAGCGATTCCTCTGCAGGTGGGGAGCCGGGGGCTCAAACCGGGATCCTTACGCCAGTCCTTGCACTTAGTGCCACGTGCGCTTAACCTGCTGCGTCACTGCCCGACTCCCTCTGCCTAATTTCTTATCTCATCGCCTCTCTCTCCCTCTCTCTCTCTCTCTCTTACCAGAGTGAGCACTGCTCAGCTCTGGCCTACGGTGGTGTGTGTGAGAGGTTGAACCTGGGACTTCAGAGCCTCAGGTCTGAGGGTCCCTTGGCATGACGATCATGCTGTCTACCCCTGTGCTCCGTCTCCTTTGTTGCAGCCATGTTGAGTTAGGCGTCTGGGCTGCCATCTAACCTGAGGCTTCCTTAGACTGCAGAGAGAGAGAGAGAGAGGGGGGCAGCCCTGCCTGCAGACAACCGTCCATATGATATTTTCCGTCTTCAGTGGCTCCTCCAAGCTTGTGGCAGGCTCTCCCTCCCAGAAGCTGCTTTCCCAGCTCTGGCTGAGTGAGTGGGCTGTTGAGTGTGTGAAAACTCCGAGCTGTGGAGGTTTGGGTGAGAACCTGAACAGTTTCTGTGCTGCTTTTTTTTTTTCCCCCACTGGGGTTTGGTGCTGGCACTTCGAAACCACCACTCCTGGTGGCCATTTTAGTCCTTTTTTTTTTTCCCTATTTTATTTTGGTATCTTTATAGGAAAGAGAGAGAGAGAGAGGCCTGCAGACCTGTTTTACTGATTGTGCATAGAGGGGACTTGAACCTTGGTCCTTGCACATAGTATGGCTCAGCCTTGTGTGCCACTGCCCCCTCCCCCACCCCGTGCTGGGCTTTGACTGCACACTCCTTGGCCATGTGGCTACAGCAGAAGGGGTCCTGGGCAGAGGCTGAACGGGCCTCCTCTGGAGTCTGCTGACTTTCTAGACCCGAGACACTGTAGTCCTCAGTATCTGATGGACCTGCCTTCCCTCCCTCCTTCCTTCTTGCTGTCTTCCTCTTTCTCCCTCTCTAATTTTTACTTATGACTGCCACCAGGGTTATTACTAGGGCTCAGTGCCCAAACTGCGAACCCACTGCTCCAGGTGGCCCTTATTTTCCTTTCTTTCTTTTCTTTTTTCTTTTTTGCCTCCAGGGTTATTGCTGGGGCTCAGTGCCTGCACCATGAATCCACTGCTCCTGGAGGCCAATTTTTCCCCCTTTTGTTGCCCTTGTTGTAGCCTTGTTGTGGTTATTATTGTTGTCATTGGTGTTGTTGTTGTTGGATAGGACAGAGAGAAATGGAGAGAGGAGGGGAAGACAGAGAGGGGGAGAGAAAGACAGACACCTGCAGACCTGCTTCACTGCCTGTGAAGCGACTCCCCTGCAGGTGGGGAGCCGGGGGCTCAAACTGGGATCCTTAACACCGGTCCTTGCGCTTTGTACCACGTGCGCTTAATCCACTGTGCTACCGCCCGACTCCCTTTTTCTTTCTAATTTGTATTAGGCAGGACAGAGAGAAATTGAGAGGAAGGGGAGATAGAGCAGGGAAGTGAAAAACAGACACCTGCAGACCTCTTCACTACTCATGAAGCACAACCCCTACAGGGGAGGAGCAGGGACTTGAAACTGGGTCCTTGTGCTTGGTAATACGCGCGTTTCACTGAGTACGCCACTGCCTGGCCTTTCTTTCTTTTCTTTTTTTTTTTTATTTATTTATCCCTTTTGTTGCCCTTGTTTTTATTGTTGTAGTTATTATTGTTGTCGTCGTTGTTGGATAGGACAGAGAGAAATGGAGAGAGGAGGGGAAGACAGAGAGGGGGAGAGAAAGATAGACACCTGCAGACCTGCTTCACCGCCTGTGAAGCGACTCCCCTGCAGGTAGGGAGTCGGGGGCTCCAACCGGGATCCTCTTGCCGGTCCTTGCGCTTTGCGCCACCTGCGCTTAACCTGCTGCGCTACAGCCTGACTCCCCCCTTTTTTAAAATTATCTTTGTTTATTGGATACAGACAGGCAGAAATCAAGAGGGAAATGGGGTGATAGAGAGAGAGAGAGAAGGACAGAGACCTACCACACTGCTTCACCACTTGCAAAGCTTTCCCCCTGCAGGTGGGGACAGGAGGCTCAAACCTGGGTCCTTGTGCTTCGTAACGTGTGCGCTCAACCAGGTGTGCCACCACCTGGCCCCTGGCCTCTCTTTCAACAGAGCCCTGCACAGCTTTGGCTGATGGCTGTGCTGGAGACAGAATCTGCAACCGCACAGCCTCAGGCATAAAGGTCTTTTGTCTAGGCGCTGTGCTGTTACCTAGCCCAGTATCTAACATTTCAAGGGCATGCTTAGCTACTAAGTGGGGAGCAGGAAAAGTCAGAGACACACAGGAGGGTCACGTCACCCTCTCCCAGAGAGACAGAGACAGAGTTGGGCTAAAGAGCGACACCCCTGGATTCAGTCTTTTCAGTCCTGTCTCCTGTCCCTGGCAGGGCCGGGGGACCCAGCTCTCAGTAAAATTCTAAGCTTCCAATAACATTGTGGGTTTTTTTGCTTTTTTTTTTTTTCTGCTTAAGTCAGCTTGAATGGGTTTTATTTCTTGCAACTGAGATTCCTGAATAATAAAAAAAAAGAGAGGGAGTCAGGCGGTAGCACAGCGGGTTAAGCACACGTGGCACCAAGCACAAGGACCGGCATAAGGATCCCGGTTCGAACCCCGGCTCCCCACCTGCAGGGGAGTCGCTTCACAGGCGGTGAAGCAGGTCTGCAGGTGTCTATCTTTCTCTCCCCCTCTCTGTCTTCCCCTCCTCTCTCCATTTCTCTCTGTCCTATCCAACAACAATGATATCAACAACAATAACTACAACAAAAAAACAAGAGCAACAAAATGGAAAAATAAATAATAATAATAATAAGAGAGAGAGAGAGAGCCAGCTAAGGCACAAAGCATGATGAAAAATTTACCCCCAGCTTCAGTATCTGTGATGGGTGTGTGTGTGTGTGTGTGTGTGTGTGTGTGTGTGTGTGTCCCCTGCAGTGGGGTCACCTGGGAGATGTAGTTCTGTGCTTTGTTCCTGCTGTGAGGCAGCCTGGAAAATGTATTTTCTTTTTCTTCCTATGAGAGCACTGCTCAGCTCTTGTTGATGGTGGTGTTGGGGATTGAACCTGGAACCTCAGATCCTCAGATATGAAAGTCATTTGCATAACCACTATACACTCTCCAGTTTTATCAGTATCTATCAAACAAAAGGGGGGGTGGAGTGGGTGGTAGTGCACTGAGGAGAGTACAAGGACCCAGGGTTCAAGCAAGAGCCTAGATGCCCTGGGTGCGCTGAGTGAAGGTCAGGACTACATCTCCCACAATGCCCTAGGAACGAGGCAGGAGGGTAAAGGTCAATTTGTTTCCTAGCCTGTCCTTCAACTGACTGGGGAGAGGGCCTCCTTTTCTTCTTATTTGTTAGATAGAGACAGCCAGAAATTGAGAGGAATGGGGAGGAAGCGAAGGAGTGAAAAAGAGAGACACTTGTAGCCCTGCTTCATCACTTGTGAAGCTTTCCCCCTGCAGGTGGGGACTGGAGGCTTGAACCCGGGTCCACGTCTGTGCGCATGCGCATGCGCATGGTGACAGACATGTGGCTTCACCTGGTGGGCCGTCACCTGGCCACTCCTTCTCTTTTCTTTTTAAAACGATTTGTTTATGAGAGAGAGAGAGAGAGAGAGAGAGAGAGAACCCGCACATCACTACGGTAAATGTAGTGCCAGGGATTCAACTTGGGACTCATGCCTGAGAGGCCAGTGCTCTTCATTTGATTATCATTCTTATTATTATTACAGTTAATCTTTTTTATTTGTTTATTATTGGATAGAGACAGAGAGAAACTGGGAGAGGAGGTGAAGACAGAGAGACACCTGCAGCTCTGCTTCACCACTCATGACGCTTCCCCCTTGCAGGTGGTGACCAGGGGCTCGAACCTGGGTCCTTGCGCACTGTGATGTGAACACTTAACCAGGTGTGTCACTGCCTGGCCCCTAGTGCTCTTTATTTTTTATTTTATTTTATTTATTTATTTTTGCCTCCAGGGTTATCGCTGGGGCTCGGTGCCTGCACTATGAATCCACTGCTCCTGGAGGCCGTTTTCCCCATTTTGTCGCCCTTGTTGTGGCTGTATTGCTATTGCTGTTATAACTGTTGTTGTTGGATAGGAAAGAGAGAAATCAAGAGAGGAAGAAAGACACCTGCAGACCTGCTTCACAGCTTGCAAAGTGACCCTCCTGCAGGTGGGGAGCGGGGGCTTGAACTGGGATCCTTACGCTGGTCCTTGCACTTTGCAGTGCTTTTTATATTTAAAAACTGTTCCGTGGTCCAGGAAGTGGCGCAGTGGCTAACGCACTAGACTGTCAAGCATGAGGTCCTGAGTTCAATCCCTGGCAGCACATGTACCAGACTGATGTCTGGTTCTTTCTCTCTTTCTCTCTCCAATCTTTCTCATTAATAAATAAATAAAATATTTTTAAAAAAAGTTAAAAAACTGTTCCTCGGGAGTAGGGCAGTAGTGCAGTGGGTTAAGCCCACGTATTGCAGAGCACAAGGACCGGCTTACGGATCCCGGCTCGAGTCCCCGGCTCCCCACCTGCAGGGGAGTCACTTCACAGACGGTGAAGCAGATCGGCAGGTGTCTGTCTTTCTCTCCGCCTCTCTGTCTTCCCCTCCTCTCTCCATTTCTCTCTATCCTATCCAACAATGACGACATCAATAACAACAATAATAACTACAACACTGAAAAACAACAAAAGGGCAAACTATTCCTCTATTTAGCATGTGTGCTCAGCTGGGTGTGCCACCACCCAGCCCCTTTGTCTATTTATCAGAAATTTATTTTTTTTAATTTATCTATTCCCTTTTGTTGTCCTTGTTGTTTTATTGTTGTAGTTATTATTGATGTCGTCGTTACTGGATAGGACAGAGAGAAATGGGAGAGAGGAGATGAGACAGAGAGGGGGAGAGAAAGACAGACTCCTGCAGACCTGCTTCACCGCCTGTGAAACAACTCCCCTGCAGGTGGGGAGCGGGGGCTGTAACTGGGATCCTTAAGCGGGTCCTTGCGCTTTGAGCCACGTGCGCTTAACCCGCTGCGCTACCGCCCGACTCCCCCAGAAATTTATTAACACGAGAGAAAGATCACAGCATCACTCTGGCACATGCGATGTCATGGGCTTGAACTCAGGACCCCATGCCTGAGAGCCCAAAGGTTTATCCACTGTTCCACCTTCCAGGCCACTACTCTGGGACAGCTTTGACCAGGTAGCAGCAAAGCTTGTGCAGTGCCTGGCACTGGCCTCTGGCTTGAAGCGGCTGTCTGACTCCAGGACCACCAGCTGCTGTGCAAAGGTCCTCCTGCACCGAGCCTGCCACACTGAGGAAGCCCACACTACCTGTCCTTGCCACATGGAGGGAGGGTGTTCCAGACGGTCCAGACACCAGACAGCTGAGCAGAGGAGCTGCCCTGGATGTGGCTGGCCCAGCAGATGGCGTGCACAGGAGAGCCCAGATCCAGCTGCTTGCACCTCCTGCGGCTGCCCTTGGGGAATGCCCACACACTCAGGGACCAGTGGCCTCCAACGACAGAAACATATGCTTCAGAGTCAAGACTGCAGAGCACACGCCTGAAGTTTCTGGGAAAAGGATTCTTGGCTCCATCTCCTGCACTTCTTCCTCCTCCTCCTCATTGCTGCCAAGGTCATTACCGGGTCTTAGTGCCTGCACGATGAACCCATGGCTCTCAGTGGCTCCCCCCTACCCTGTCTTTTTTTTAAATTTTTTATATAATGACAGATAAATTGAGCAGGGGGAGATAGAGAGACACTTGCAGCCCTGCTTTCCCCCATGCAGGTGGGGACTGGGGACTTGAACCCCGGGCAATATGCCTGGTGACATGTGCATTCTACTGGCTACCTGGCTCCTCTCCTCTGTCTTGGAGGATGAGGGAGATACCTTTGGGAACGGTAAAACTGTGCAGGCACGGAACCTAGGGATAAACTTGGAGGGAAAAAAAAATCCACAGATGCAACAAGGTCAGCACATTGCAAACAAGCAAGCAAGTAAACAAACAAACAGAAATGTAGCGATGAAGAAAGCACTGGACTCTCAGGCATGAAGTCCCAAGTTCAATCCCTGGCATCAAAGATGCCAGAGTGATACCCTACTCTCTCTCTCTCTCTTTCCCTCCCTCATAAATAAACAAATCTTGAAAAAAAAAAAGAGGAAGTCAGGCGATAGCACAGCGGGTTGAGCTCAGGAGGTGCAAAGCACAAGGACTGGCGTAAAGATCCCGGTTCGAGCCCCAGGCTCCCCACCTGCAGGGGAGTCGCTTCACAGGTGGTGAAGCAGGTCTGCAGGTGTCTGTCTTTCTCTCCCCCTCTCTGTCTTCCCCTCCTCTCTCCATTTCTCTCTGTCCTATCCAACAACGACGACATCAATAACAACAACAATAAAACAAGGGCAACAAAAGGGAATAAATAAATATTTAAAAAAATAATGCTCTTACTTTAAAAAAAAAGAAAAATAGAAGCATTTGGGCTGAGGAAACAGTACAATGGTTCTACAAAAGACTATTATATCTGAGGCTCTGAGGTCCCAGGTTCAATCCACAGGATTGCCATCAGCCAGAGCTGAACAGAGTGCTCTGGTTTAAATTTTATATATCCATATATATCCATCTCTCTCTCTCTCTCCATATATATATATATATATATATATATATATATGCAGCACAAGACTGCTTCTAATGCAGGGCATCAAACCCAGGTCTAAAGATATGACCCCTAATCCTAGGAGTCTGCAAAGAAGTGTCATCTCCCCTCCTGAAGACAGACCTACACTTGTTCACTGGCACACACATACACACAAAAAGAATCATGAAGGGGATGGGAAGTAGCATAAGGGGTTGAGTGCACATAGTGCACAGAGCAAGGACTGCCGAAAGGATCCTGGTTCAAGCACCCAGCTCCCCATCTGCATGGGGATCACTTTGCAAATGGTGAAGCAGGTCTGCAGGTGTCTATCTTTCTCTCCCCCTCCTCTCTCAATTTCTCTCTGTCCTATACAATAACAACAGCAACAACACTGGAAAAAAGATAGCTGTGGGGTCGGGTGGTAGTGCACCAGGTTGAGCACACGTTACAATGCACAATGGCCCAGGTTCAAGCTTCAGCCTCCATCTGCAGAGGGAAAGCTTCACCAGTGGTGAAGCAGTGCTACAGGTGTCTCTCTCCCTCTCTATCATCCCACTCCCTCTCAATTTCTGGCTGTCTCTATCCAATAAATAAACAGATAAACAAACAAACAAATAAATAAGAAAAAGCCTACATGGTAAGAACAAGACAAAAATAAATAAAAAACAGCCACCAAGAGCAGTTGATTCCTAGTGCAGGCACGGAGCCCCAGCGATAACCCTGGAGGCAAAAAAAAAAATCTTTATTGGGAACCGGTGGCGGCACATCTGGTAGAGTGGTTCAAGCCCCTGGTCCCACGTGCAAAAGCTTCACAAGTGGTGAAGTAGGGCTGCAGTTGCCTCTCTGTCTCTCTTCCTTTCTCCCCCTTCCCTCTCGATTTCTGGCTGTCTCTATCCAATAAATAAATAAAGATAACAAAAAAATCTTTATTTATGTATAAAATATTAAATAACACAAATATTAATTAGTAATGGCAACAACGGTGACAACAATACTGACTGTTGGAGCTCTGCTGGCCCGCAGCCTCTCTCCAGCTTCTCTCCTCTGTGTCTCGCAGAACTCTGACACAGCTGTTCTGTGGGTGGCCTGACCCGAGGCTCAGAGGGCAGCACACTCGCCTGAGGTCACACAGGACTCGGAGCTGAGGGCAGGGCAGAGGGGTCCTCTGGATCCAGCCAGGGCAGTGGGGTGGGGATTGGGAGGCCCGAGTTCAGAGGACAGGGTCTCCCTACGGCCTAATGACCGTAAGCAGGGTGGTGGCGATGAGGCTGAGGTAGGCAGGGGCTAGCTGGGGGGCACCCCCTGTTCGGGGCTGGGTGTCCCGGGCTGGGTCGTTGCAGCCGTTTCCAAGACAGCAGGAGATGCTGTGGTCAGTGAAGCCGAAGCTCTCGGCCATGTGGAGGCCCTGGCACCAGGAAGGGGTGGCACAGCCCCTGACTGTGAAGTTCTCATCCCCCAGCCCTAAGGAAAGAAACAAGACCAGGTAAGACGGGCAGCTCTTGGGGTAACCCGACATGCCACCTACATAGAGCCGCTGCCCATGGTGTGGCCCCGGGACATCCCGCCCCGGGAGCCCCCAGCTCCGTCCAGGCGACATCCACATCATCCCATCCGCATCATCTCCATCACCCTGCAGTGATGTCATCTGGCTTTGTTCACTGGCAGAAGAGCATGGTGGCTCCTCACCTACTTCCTATTTCACTTCCCGCAATCACTCCAAGGCTAACCTTGTCAGACAAAGGACAGCAAAACTGAATAAGGGCAAGAAGCTGGCATACTTTAATGCTGACTCTTTTAAAAAATATTTTATTTATTTATGAGGAAGACAGGAGGAGAGAGAAAGAACCAGACATCACTCTGGCACATGTGCTGCCGGGGATCGAACTCGGACCTCATGCTTGAGAGTCCAAAGCTTTATCACTGTGCCACCTCCCGGACCACAATGCTGACTCTTTAGTCACTACTATGGGGTGCAGGCCACCCCATCAGCTGGGGCTCTAGTCAGACAGGGTGGGCCTAGACCTCTAACAGATCCCTCTCGCCACTGTCACTGGTCGTCTCCATCAGGAACAACACAGCGGACCCCTCTTGTGGGCCCCTACAGTACCTTACCCTCAGTGTGAGTCAGCAGTGGCAGGGACCGGCCCATTCTCCGAAGGGAGGTTGGGTCAACAGACTGCACTGGAGGAAGAGGGGCCCTGCAGTGAGCGCAGCGTGGAATGTTCTAGCTGTGACCACAGACTGCGAGCTCAGACCTGCAGGGATGCAGAGGTCACACAGGCTCCTGTGCTGACTATGGGCCCCAGATCGAATCAGTGGGGTTTACAGTCAACAATATTTATATACTTTTCCCATATCTGAGAGCTACTCTCTGCCCTGATCCAGCTTTCTAGTCCTGTTTCCAATTCTGACACCATCACCCCAGACAATCCCTTTAGCTCACCTGCATGTCAGCTGTCAGGCTCAGGGAAAAATTACTAGTAAAGTTATGGGCCCCTAAAATAGACCTACTAGCCTTTTCCAAAATGGAGACCCCAAATCTCATCTGCTATAGTCTTACCTTTAGGTTCCTGATTATTAAACAATTTGTTCTGCTATATATATATATATATATATATATATATATATATATATATATATATATATACATACATATATATATATATATTAGTTTTTATTATCTCTATTTATTTACTGGATAGGGACAATCAAAAATCAAGAGGGAAGGGGGAGATAGGGAGAGAGACAGCCACCTGCAGCCTTGCTTCACCACTCACCACAGAGCTTTCTCCCTGCAGGTGGGGACTGAGGCCTTGAAGCTGGGTCCTTATACATTGTAAGATGTGTGCTCAACCAGGTGCACCACCACAAGGCCCCTTCTGCTTCATATCTTAATGCTGTTTCAGCCACCAAGTTCCAGATGCTACCATGACGCCAGCCTGACTTCACTAGGCAGGCGATCTCACCAGTGTGTCTGGGAACCCCACCTCTCCAGAAGCCTCCCCCCACTATGGAAAGATAGGAACAGGATGGGGGTATGGATCAACCTGTCAACACCCACATCCAGCGGAGAAGCAATTACAGGAGCCAGACCTTCCACCTTCTGCGCCTCATAATGACCCTGGGTCCATACTCCCAGAGGGATAAAGAGTAGGAAAGCTTCCAATGGAAGGGGTGGGATATGGAACTCTGGTGGTGGGAATTGTGTGGAATTTTACCCCTCTTATACTCTGGTCTTGTCGATCATTATTAAATCAATAATAATAAAAGAAGGAGGAGGAGAAATAGAAGAAGAAGTAGTAGTAAAAGCAGCAGCAGATATGGGGAGCCCACTGGCTTTCGTTAAGCCAGGCATCCAAGAGCTTTGTGAAATGGGAGAGCAATGGTCAGTCTTCCAGTTACATTTCTCTCCTCTCCTCTCCTCTCCTCTCCTCTCCTCTCCTCTCCTCTTCTCTAGCAGTGCACTACTCAGCTCTGGTTTATAATGGTGCTGTGAACTGACCCTGTGATCTCACAGCCTCAGGCATGAAAGTCAGGGCTGGGTGGTGGCACACCTGGTTAAGTGCACATGTGACCATGCACAAGGACCCGGTCCCCACCTGTAGGGCAGAAGCTTTGCAAGTGGTGAAGCAGGGCTGCAGGTGTCTCTTTCTCTCCCTCTCTTTCTCCTCCTTCTCTCTCGATTTCTCTCCGTCTCTACTTAATAAAGGAATAAAATAAAAAAGCCATTTTCATAGTAATTATGCTATTAAAATTTTTAAATATTTATTTATTCCTTTTTGTTGCCCTTGTTGTTTTATTGTTGTAGTTATTATTGTTGTTGTTATTGATGTTGTCGTTGGATAGGCCAGAGAGAAATGGAGAGAGGAGGGGAGGACAGAGAGGGGGAGAGAAAGACAGACACCTGCTGACCTGCTTCACCGCCTGTGAGGCGACTCTCCCGCAGGTGGGGAGCGGGGGGCTCGATCCAGGATCCTTACACTGGGTCCTTGCGTTGGCGCCATGTGCACTTAACCCACTGCGCCCGCCCGACCTCCTGTTAAAAATATTTTATTTGGGAGTCCGGCGGTAGTGCAGTGGGTTAAGCGCAGGTGGTGCAAAGCACAGGGACCGGCATAAGGATCCGGGTTCAAGGCCCCAGCTGCCCACTTACAGGGAGGTCATTTCACAGGCCGTGAAGCAGGTCTGCAGGTGTCTGTCTTTATCTTCCCCTCTCTGTCTTCCCCTCCTCTCCCCATTTCTTTCTGTCCTATCCAACAACAACAACTATAACAACAATAACAACCACAACAAGGGCAACAAAATGGGAAAAATGGCCTCCAGGAGCAGTGGATTCGTAGTGTTGGCACTGAGCCCCAGCGATAACCCTGGAGGCAAAATAAATAAATAAATAAAATAGTTTAAATGGTATAATCATGTGAGTTATTATTTTTTAAAAATATATTTGTTTATTTACATAAGATAGAACCAGAGTGGGGAGTCAGGCGGTAGAGCAGCAGGTTAAGCGCACATGGCGCAAAGCACAAGGACCGGCATAAAGATCCGGGTTCCAGCCCCCCAGGTGGGGAGCCGCTTCACAGGTGGTGAAGCAGGTCTGCAGGTGTCTGTCTTTCTCTCCCCCTCTCTGTCTTCCCCTCCTCTCTCCATTTCTCTCTGTCCTATCCAATAACGACGACATTAATAACAACAGCAACGATAAACAACAAGGGCAGCCAAAGGGAAAAAATAGCCTCCAGGAGCAGTGGATTCGTAGTGCAGGCACCGAGCCCCAGCGATACCCCCGGAGGCAAAAAAAAAAAAAAAAAAGAAGAAGAACCAGAGCATCACTCTGGCGCACGAGATGCGCTCCCGGGGAAGAATGGCCGCAATCAAACCCACCTTAGTTGGAAGTCCAATGCCCCTTCTCCAAGTGATCTCTCCCAGCCTCCCGAAGGTCCTCACCTGTAGAGCCTGTAACTTCCAGGCACTGATTCATGGGGCCCCTGCAGGCGACGAGGGAGGTCTCTTCCGAGGAGCATCCGTGGGTGCTGTTCCCCTCACAGCTGTGGCACTGAAAGTCGTTCAGGGGCAGGTTCTGAAGCTCCGTGACTTGGAGGAGGAGGGAAACGCCTTGAGCACGCGGCGAGGTGCCGGCCCTTCTTTCCCGGGACTCGCGGCGCTCGGCCCGCGCCGCCCCGCGCCCCCTTGTGGCCGGGCCCCGGAACTGCACGTCCCCGCCCCAGGCGGCTCTCGGGGGCTTGGAGAAAAATGCCACCTGCGGACTCCCACCTGGCCCTGGCCCTGGGCGAGAAGCGCTGCAGGGCTGCGGAGACGCGCAGCGGCTCGGCCAAGACTTTCATGTCTGAGGTCCTGAGGCCACAGGTTCAACCCCCAGCACCAAGATAAGCCAGAGCCCTCTGGGGAAGGGGGGGAGAGAGAAAAGAGAGAGAGAGGAGAGAGGGGGAGAGAGAGAGGAGAGAGGGGGAGAGAGAGAGAGAGAGAGAGGAGAGGGAGAGAGAGAGATAAAGAAGAGAGAGAAGAGTGAGAGAATGGAGGAAGGAAGAGGCAGCTGGGGAGATAGCATAATGGTTCTACAAAAGGGTTTTTTTTTTTGTTTTTTGCCTCCAGGGTTATCGCTGGGGCTTGGTGCCTGCACTAGGAATCCACTGCTCCTGTGGCTTTTTTTTTGTTTTTTTTTGATAGGACAGAGAGGAATTTGAGAGGGGATGGGAATATAGACACCTGCAGACCTGCTTCACCACTTGTGAGGCGACGCCCCTGCAGGTGGGGAGCCGGGGGCTCGAACTGGGATCCTTGTGCGGGTCCTTACGCTTTGTACTCTGTGCGCTTAACCCGCTGCGCCATCACCTGGCCCCTTCTGCCAATGGTTTTCATGCCCAGGGCTCTGAGGTCCCTGGTTCAGTCCTCAGCACCACCATCAGCCAGAGCTGAGCAGGGCTCCAGCATCTCTTCCTCCCGTCCTCCCTCTCTCTTAAAATAAATAGAATATTAAAAAGGAAAGAAAGAAAAAAGAGAAAACAAAGAGTATTACTCTGGCGCGTGCAGTACTGGGGACTGAGCTCAACACCTCATGTTTGAGAGTCCAACACTTATCCACGCCCCTACATCTTCTATTATTTTACAAGATTTATATATTTATTAAAATGAGAAAGAGAAAGGAGGCGAGAGAGAGAGAGAGAGAGAGAGAGAGAGAGATCGCGAACCATAGGGTGGGGCGGTGGCGCACTCAGATGAGCACATGCTTTACAGTATGTAAGGACCCGGGTTCAAGCCCCTTGTCCCCACGTGCAGGGGGGAAGCTTCATGAGTGGTGATACAGTGGCGTGGGTCTCTCTCTTTCTTTCTTTCTCTCTCTCTCTCTCTCTCTCTCTCGCTATCTATCTCTCCCCTTATATTCCTTTCCCATCTAATTTCTGTCTCTACCCAAAACAAAAAAAAGGAAAGGGCAGGGGAAGCAGCATAATGGTTATGGCAAGACTTTCATACCTGATGCTCCAAGTTCCCAGGTTCAATCCCCAGCACCGCCAATCAGAGTTGAGCAGTGCCCTGGTCAGTCAGGCTCTCTCTCACTCTCCCTCTCTCTTACTATATCTCTCTCATTAAAATAAAATAAAAAGAAAAGAAAAGAAAAGCTGTTTTTAAAAAGAGGATCAGAGCATCATTCTGGCCCCTGTACTGCTGGGGACTGAACTCAGGACTTCGTGATTTTCTAAGTTCAATGTTTCCGCCTTGTATGCCACCTTTCAGGCAGCTCATTCATTCTTTTTTAGAGAGACTGATGGACAGGGAGAGACAGCACAGCACCGGAGCTTCCTCTGATGCCACCACGTCTCCCATGTGGTGCTTGGGTCTCAACCCCGACGAGCGGCCTTGCACGAGCGGCCGGTACCTGTCCTACTGGGTGGGTTATTGCCTGGTCCCCGGAGGATCCCCTGTTCCTGCCCCAGGCCTCTCCTGCTGGGCCCCTGCCCCTTACCTGGACCCGCGTTGCATTTGGTGGTGTTGCAGCAGCGCAGGAAGTGGAAAGTGTGGTTGTTGTGGAAGCCGGTGGGGCCTGGGCAGCCAGGAATGTAGCCGCAGCCGAGGATGTGACGCTCGTGAACTGGATTTTCTGGATTCAGTGTGGGGACAGAGGAGAGAGGCCAGGTCGGTTGTGCTGAGCACTGGGGCTGGGTTTGCCCACCCCAACTGCCCTGTGTTCATTCTCTGCTTCCTTCCCTCATTCCTAACAGGACCTCCCTTTAATCTGGAGAGCCCGGGGCTACCCTTCTCCGCCTCCACTGCCTCTACTGGGACCCACGCAGACAGACAGGAGCTGTAGAAGGGATTTCCAGTAAAGAGACCGTTTAACACAGGAGGGATACCTCCACTTTCCCCCTTCAGCCTTCCTGGAAGTTGGACATAAGGGCTGGAGCTTTGGCAGACATCTTGTACTAGGAGGCAATTTGGAGACTGGAGACAGACACAGAAGAAATGAGAAGCCATCTGGGGTTCCTGTGACCCTGGAAGTATCCTAGGGGCCCAGAACTTCTATGACTGAACTTCCTGTGTGTGAGTGAATGCAGCTTTTGGGGGGGTCCTTTTTTGTTGGTGCCAATTCTAAGCATCTGAGGCGTGGCTGTTGGGTAGTGCAGACTCGGGGAGGGACGAAGCGAAGCGGGGTGCCGAAGTTGCCGGCTCACCTTCCTGGGGCAGGTTCCAGTGGGTCACCACCTCCAGGCACTGCTCCCCAGGGCTGCGGCACTGCAGGCTCTGGGCCCGGCCCCGCTCGCAGCTCCGGTCGGATGAGGCACAGGAGGCACACTCGAGGTACCGGCCCCGCGGGAAGGTGACCGTCCTGCCGACTGGGGAAACCGCAAGCCAGGGTGAGGTTGGGGACTGACCTGAGCCCCGCCACAGGCCCCCAGGCCCCGCCCACTCCCCCACCTCCCCAGGCCCCGCCCACTCTCCAACTTCCCAGGCCCCGCCCACTCTTCACCTCCCCAGCCCCCGCCCACTATCCAACTCCCCAGGCCCCGCCCACTCTCCACCTTCCCAGGCCCCGCCCACTCTCCAACTCCCCAGGCCCCGCCCACTCTCCACATTCCCAGGCCCCGCCCACTATCCAACTCCCCAGGCCCCGCCCACTCTCCACCTCCTCAGGCCCCGCCCACTCGCCACCTTTCCAGGCCCCGCCCACTCTCCACCTTCCCATGCCCCGCCCACTCTCCACCTCCCCAGGCCCCGCCCACTCTTCACCTCCCCAGCCCCGCCCACTATCCAACTCCCCAGGCCCCGCCCACTCTCCAACTCCCCAGGCCCCGCCCACTCTCCAACTTTCCAGGCCCCGCCCACTCTCCACCTTCCCAGGCCCCGCCCACTCTCCACCTCCCCAGGCTCCTTCCTCCCTTGTTCTCTCACAGAGCCGCCAACACCAGGTCCCATTCCTATTCCACCACCTGGCCCCAAACACTCATCTCTCTCTTTTTAATTAAAAAAAAAATTTTTTTTAATCTATTTATTTTAATGACAGAAAGATTCAGAGAGATAGACCAGAGCACTGCTCAGCTCTGGCTTATGGTGGTGCTGGGGACTGAACCTGGGACTTTAGAGCCTCAGGCATGAAAGTCTGTTTGCATAACCATTATGCTGTCTCCCCAGCCCTTTCTTTCCTAATTAAAAAAGTTTTTACAATTATCTTTATTTATTGGATAGAGACAGCCAGAAATTGAGAGGGAAGGGGTGATAGGGAGAGAGACAGAGAGACTCCTGCAGCCTCTCTCCCTCTTTATCTCTCTATCTCCCCTCCTCTCTCAGTTTCTCTTTATCCTGTCCAATAAAATAGAAAAATGGACACCAGGGACAATGGATTCTTAGTGCCGGCACCCAGCTCCAGGATAACCCTGGAGGCAAAGAGAGACAGGCCTGCAACACTGCTTCACTACTTATATGAAGATTTCCCCTTCCACATGGGGACTGGAGGTTCGAACCCAGGTCCTTGCACATTGTATCATGTGTGCTCAACCAGGTGTGCCACCACCCAGTCTCTCTCTCTCTCTCTCTCTCTCTCTTTTACTTTGCAATTTTTAAAAAAGATTTTATTTGGGGCTGAGTGGTCACACACCTGGCTCAAGGACCGGGGTTCGAGCCGGCTGCAGGGAGAAGTTTTATGAGCTGGGAAGCAGTGTTACAGATGTCTCTCTGTCTCTTCCCTATCTCACCTCTCTCTTTTGCAGACCACTGTGCTACCTCCACAATCCACAGATGATAACTTTAATAAAAGTATAACACCAGGGAGTGAACCCAGGGCCTCACACAGGCTTGATGCTACCAAGTGGCTGCCTGGCCCAATTTTCCGTTCTTTGCTCTCCACTTAAAAAATAAAAAATTCAGATATTTGGGCGGTAGCGCAGTGGGTTAAGCGCACGTGGTGCAAAGCACAAGGGCCAGCGTAAGGATCCTGGTTCAAGTCCCCGGCTCCCCACCTGCAGGGGAGTCACTTCGCAGGCGGTGAAGCAGGTCTGCAGGTGTCTGTCTTTCTCTCCCCCTCTCTGTCTCTCCCCTCCTCTCTCCATTTCTCTCTGTCCTAACAACGATGACATCAATAACAACAACAATAAAAAACAACAAGGGCAACAAAAGGGAAAATAAATATTTAAAAAATAAAAAAGATTCATTATTATTTATTAATGAGAAAGAGAAACAGAATATCACCGTGGTACATGTGATGCCAGGGATTGAACTGGGGGCCTTATGCTTGAGAGTCCAGTGCTTTATCCATAGCCCTACCTCCTAAGCCACCACTTTTTTTTTTTGGGGGGGGCAGGGCAGACAGACAAGGGAGAGTCAAAGAGAGACACCACAGAACTTCACCATAAACACGGATCCATAGAGCTTCCCCAGTACCACACATGGTGCCCTAATGTAGCGCCAGGGTTTGAACCTAGGGAGCTCGTGCCCAGCAAGCTGTGCGCTCTACCAGGCACTCTGTCTCCCGGCCCTGACCTGTGACAGCTTTGCCTCTTGCCAGGCTGCCCACTCAGGTCAGCTGTTCCAGCTCCCTTTCCCTGGAAAGCCCAGCTACTCCCCTGTCCAGCCTGGCTCTCGACACCTCCCATGCCGGCCTTCCCGCTTCCTCCTGACCCCAGGTTGAAGAGGGGCCGAGTCCCAGAGCCAGGAAAGGTCTGTCTCCGCTCCAGCTGGCAAGGCGGCAGCAACTGCAATTAGGTGAGTGGTTTCTGCCCTGAGCCAAGCCTCCCTTCTGTCAGCACAGCCGCTGCCTCCAGCCGCCTGGCCCTTCCTTGTGATCTCTTTTTCACAGCCCAACGCTGGGGGCCGGGCAGAGGTGCACCTGATAGAGACCACACATTACCATGCACAAGGACCAGGGTTCAAGTCCCTGGTCCCTACCTGCAGGGGGGACGCTTCATGAGCAGTGAAGCAGGTCTGCAGGTGTCCCTCTTCCGTCTACCCTCTCTGTCACCACTCCCTTCTCAGTTTCTCTCTGTCCTGTCAAGTAAAAATAGAAAGAAAGAAAGAAAGAAAGAAAGAAAGAAAGAAAGAAAGAAAGAAAGGGGGAAAAAAATGGCCACTGAAAACAGTGGATTCCAAGTATAGGCACTGAGCCCCAGTGATAACCCTGGTGTCAATAAAATAAAATAAAATAAAAAATTTAAAAGCTACACACACTTAAGGCCTTCAGCTCATTCTCCAGAGGTGCCTTAAAAAAAAAGTAAGTAGAGGGGGCTGGACAGTAGCGCAGCGGGTTAAGCGCACATGGTGCAAAGCGCAGGGACCGACGTTAAGGATCCCGGTTCGAGCCCCCGGCTCCCCCCCTGCAGGGGAGTCGCTTCACAGGCGGTGAAGCAGGTCTGCAGGTGTCTGTCTTTCTCTCCCTCTCTGTCTTCCCCTCCTCTCTCCATTTCTCTCTGT
Organism: Erinaceus europaeus; assembly: GCF_950295315.1. NCBI lineage: Eukaryota > Metazoa > Chordata > Mammalia > Eulipotyphla > Erinaceidae > Erinaceus > Erinaceus europaeus. The sequence goes on along the minus strand of NC_080163.1, from coordinate 197,063,465 downwards.
CCTATCCAACAACAACGACATCAACAACAATAATAACCATAATAAGGCTACAACAATAAGGGCAACAAAGGGTGAAAAATAAATAAAAGGGGGGGGGAAGCAGTGGATTCATGGTGCAGGCACTGAGCCCCAGCAATAACCCTGGAGGTAAAAAAAAAGTAGAGGGGCCGGATGGTGGCTCACCTGGTTGAGCGCACATGTTACAGTGCATAAGGACGCGGGTTCGAGCCCCCACCCCCACCTGCAGGGGGAAAGCCTCACGAGCGGTGAAGCAGGGCTACAGATCTCTCTGTCTCACTCTTTCAATCTCCCCCTTCCCTCTTGATTTCTGGCTGTCTCTATCCAATAAATAAATAAAGATAAAAAGTTTAAAAAAGGGGGTTGGGTGGTAGCGCAGTGGGTTAAGCGCACGTGGCACAAAGCACAAGGACCGGTGTAAGGATCCTGGTTACAGCCCCCGGCTCCCCACCTGCAGGGGAGTCCCTTCACAGGCAGTGAAGCAGGTCTGCAGGTGTCTGTCTTTCTCTCCCCCTCTCTGTCTTCCCCTCCTCTCTCCATTTCTCTCTGTTCTATCCAACAACAATGACATCAATAATAACTACAACAATAAAATAACAAGGGCAACAAAAGGGAATAGGTAAATAAATAATTTTTTTTTTTAAATAGAGTGGTCCAGGAGGTGGCACAATGATAAAGCTTTGGACTCTCCTGCATGAGGTCCTGAGTTTGATCCCTGACAGCACATGTGCCAGAGTGATGTCTGGTTCTTTCTCTCTCCTCCTATCTTCTCATTAATAAATAAATAAAATCTTAAAAAAAAAAAAGTAAGTAGGAAAGGAATCTAGATCTCTGCCAAAAACAAATCCCGTCCCTATCATCCTGAACATACCCATCACAGCTGTTTCAAAGCTCCCTGTCTAATAACCAGCACTTGGAATCATTACGAATCCATGTCTATTGTTGGATTTCCTTCTAAGTTTCCAGTATGTTGATCCTTCTTATTTTATTTATTTTTGCCCAGAGCACTGCTCAGCCCTGGCTTGTGGTAGTGTGGCGGCGGACTGAAACTGGGATTTCAGAGCTTCAGGCGTGAAGGTCTTTTGCAAAACCATTATGCAGTCTCCCCAGCCCCAGGCCCTTTTTTTTCCTCATCTATGAGAGAGAGAGAGAGAGAGAGAGAAACCACAGCACTGAAGCTTCCTTCAATGCAGTGGGGGCCGGGCTTGAACTTGGGTCCTGCACATGGCAAAGTTCACGGGAGCTATTTTCTCATCTTTTTTTATTTGGAGAGAGAGAGAGAGAGAGAGAGAGAGAGGAGAGAGAGACAGCACAGCTGCACTCCAACATCCACGGAGCTTCCACTACGTACCGCAGCTCCAACTTGGAGCCCCACACATGATAAGGTGTGTGTTTTAAAGGTGTGCTATCTCCTAGCCCCCTAGACTTCTAGATTTACTGACTTCTTTTCTTTCTTTTTAATTATAAATTATTTATTTATTTTGGATAGAGACAGAGAGAGGGAGAGAAAGACACCTGCAGCACTGCTTCCCTGCTTGTGAAGTTTTCCCCCTGCAGGTGGGGACTAGGGGCTTGAACCTGGGTCCTTGTGCCCTGCAATGTGTGTGCTCAACCAGGTGTGCCACCACCCAAATTATTTACGTTTAATAAGAGAGAGAGAGAGAGAGAGAGAGAGAGACCGACCAGAGCTCTGCTCAGCTTTGGTCATGCTAAGGATTAAACCTAGGACCTCAGAGCCTCAAGCATGAAAATCTTTTTTTTTTTTTTTTTTTCCTCCAGGGTTGTTGCTGGGGCTCGGTGGCTGCACCATGAATCCACTGCTCCTGGAGGCCATTTTTTTTTCTTTCAATTTTATTGGGTAGGACAGAGAGAAACTGAGAAGGGGCAAGATAGGGAGGGGGAGAGAAAGACAGACGCCTGCAGACCCTCTTCACCGCTTGGGTAGCTTCCCCACTGCAGGTGGGGAGCCGGGGGCTCGAACTGAGATCATTGCACCAGTCCTTGCACCTGGCGCCATGTGTGCTTAACCCACTGCGCCACGGCCCGACCCCTGCACGAAAGTCTTTTGCAGAACCGTTATGCTGTCTCTCCGGCCCTTTTTCTGCCGAAGGCTTCACAGCTGTGTGCTTGAAGGGCTCCTGGCAGAATTTCTTTTTTTCCCAGAGGGAGAGAGAGAGACAGCACAGCACTTCTCCACTGATGGTGCTCTGGCCCCTCACACATGGTTACACGTGTGCTCTACTGGGTGAGCCACCACCCAGCTCACCTTCACTGTGTGTTTTTTAATATTTATTTATTTATTTATTTATTTATTTATTTATTCCCTTTTGTTGCCCTTGTGATTTTATTGTTGTTATTACTATTGTTGTTGTTGGTTAGGACAGAGAGAGATGGAGAGAGGAAGGAAAGACAGAGAGGGGGAGAGAAAGATAAGACACCTGCAGACCTGCTTCACCGCTTTTGAAGCGACCCCCCTGCAGGTGGGGAGCTGGGGGCTCAAACTGGGATCCTTATGCCGGTCCCTGCGCTTTGTGCCACCTGCACTTAACCTGCTGCGCTACCGCCCGACTCCCCACTGTGTTTTTTTAAATGCAGTCCTCAAGAACGGATCCAGGGTCTCAGACATGCATGATACCACTAAACATCTCTCCAACCAATTTTCCATTCTGTATTTTTAGGAGGGGGTGGTGAGTGTGTTGGGGAGATAGCATAGTGGTTTAGCATAGCACAGATAGCATAGTACATTCTTATGCTTGAGGCTCCAAGGCTCCAAGTTCAATCCCTGGCACAACCATCAGTCAGAGCTGAGCAGTGCTCTGAGGAGGAAAAAAAAAAAAAAAGATGAAGGAAACAAGGGAGCAAGGGAGGAAAAGAAACAGAGGCCAAGAGGGGCCGGGTGGTGGTGCATCCAGTTAAGCGCACACATCTTCATACACAAGGGCCCGGGTTTGAGCCCCCGGCTCCCCACCTGTAGGGGAGTCACTTCACAGGCGGTGAAGCAGGTCTGCAGGTGTCTGTCTTTCTCTCTTCCTCTCTGTCTTCCCCTCCTCTCTCCATTTCTCTCTGTCCTATCCAACAATAGCAACAACAATAAAAAAACAAGAAGGGCAACAAAAGGGAAAATAAATAAATATAAAAAAAAAGAAGAGGGAGAGAAAGACAGACAGACACCTGCAGACCTGCTTCACCACTTGTGAAGTGACCCCCTGCAGGTGGGGAGTGGGGGCTCGAACCGGGATCCTTACGCTGGTCCTTGCGCTTGCCACTACTGTGTCCCATTTTTTTCTTTAAAAAAGATTTTATTTATTTGTTAAGGAGAGTGACAGGACAGACAGACAGAGAACCAGAGCATGCACCAGGGATTGAAATTAGGACCTCAGGTTGAAGAGTCCAACACTCTGTCCACTGCACCACCTCCCAGACCCCCCTGGGAGTGCACCACCTCCTGGACAGCTCCACCGGCTTTTTAACTGCTAGACTCCTCCTCATTTCTTCCCTGGGCTCCCAGGCTGAGCTACATCCTGGGCCCAACAAGAATTCAGTCTCAGTCTCCATTCTGTGTTTCCCATTCCACTTCAGGAGAACTGACAGCTCCAGGGGACCTGTTCTGATTGATCAAAGCCTCTGAGCCGAATGATATTGTTGAATGAACACTTTGACTGTTATCTCAGTCAATTATCAGCACTTCCCCCCCCCCCCAAGCTCTAAGGGAAAAGAGGAAGCTGACTTCCTCTCTCTTGTCACTTCCCTGAAAAGAAACCTCTGATTCAGTTCCTGTGAACAGAGAAGTCTGTGGGATCAGGGGGGAGGAACTCCAGGCAGAGTCTGGACAGAGGAGGAGAAGGAGGAAGCAGAAGCCCAGGTGGGGCCAGGCGGGGCCAGGCGGGTGCTCTGCTCACGGAGCCACTGTGACCCAGTAGGCCCTGGCCCACTCCTTCTCTCATAGCACCACAAAGAGGAGGCTGTCAGACCATACAGTGGGGGGCCACTTCCTGCCTCCCTTTTCTCCTGTGGGAACTTGGGGGATTGGAGCTATTTATTTATTTAGTGGATAGATACAGAGAGAAATTGAGAATGGAGGGGGGGAGACTGAAAAGGAGAGAAAAAGAGACACCTGCCGTCCATCTGCAGAGCCATTATGTTGTCTACCCAAACTGTTCTCTTTCTGCTGGGGCTTCTCTGTGGCTTAAAGCCTGTGTGATTCCACAGCTCCTGGAAGACACCCCCCCCCCCCAAGACAGATGGAGAGAGAGAGAGACAAAGAGAAGAGACACCACTGCTTCACTGCTCATAAAGCTTCCTGGGGGCAGGTGGTGGTGAACTTGGTTAAACGCACATGGTGCTATGCACTAGGATAGCGCAAGGGCCCAGGTTTGAATCCCTGCTCCCCACCTGTAGGGGGGAATGCTTTACAAGTGGTGAGGCAGGTCTGTACGTGTCTTTCTCTTTCCCTCACCCCTCTAAATTTCTCTGTCCTATCGAATGAAAAGGAAAAAAAAGGGGGGGGCAGGAGGTGGCTCGCCCAATTAAGCACACATAGTATGAAGCGCAATGATCTGGGTTCAAGACCCTGATCCCCACCTGCAGGGAGGGTACTTCATAAGCGGTGAAGCAGGTCTGCAGGTGTCTCTCTACCTCCCCCTCTTAATCTCCTTCTGTCCTATCTAACAAAATGGAAAATATGGCCGCCAGTGGATTTGTAGTGCAGACACTGAGCCCCAGTTATAACCCTGGATGCAATGAAAAAAAAAAAGGCTGCAGGAGTAATGGATTCTGAGTTCCAGCTCCTGCAGATGGGAACTGGAGGCTGGGACCTGGGTCTTCACCCACAGAAAATTGTGTGCTCGACTCGGTATGCCGCCTCCTGGTCCCCGGAATCAGAGCCTTTCTAAGCCTCATCTGCCACCACCAGGTACATCAGATTCCGCCACTCCTAATGGACTCATTTGCGCCCCCCCCCCCTTCCCAGAGCTCTATCTCTGGCTTATGCTGATGCTGGAGACTGAACCTCGGACTTTGGAGTCTCAGGCCCCAGAATCTGTCTGCATAACCATTATGCTATCTACCCTCACCCCACCTTTCCTTCCACTCTTTCTTTTAGAAACAGGAAGACAGAGACACCAGAGCACGACCCCAGCACTCATGAAGCATCCCCATGTGGTGACTTGAATCTGGGTCCTCGCGTGGTAAAGCATGCCCTCTGCTGAGTTGCGGTTGGACTGGGGTAAGGCTCGAGTTGGGGTCGGGGTGACAGAAAACAGGGGTAGGCTTGGGGGGACCACAAGGGAGGATGAGTGGGGGCTGGGCGGGGCTGGCACGGTGGCGCGGTGGGGCTCACTCACCAGGCTGGGGCCGGTTGCACAAGGGTGTCTCGCACGTGGCCTCCGTCAGGGTGATGATCTCCAGGCCCGTCCGGTAGCTCAGGGTCCTGTTGTACTTCTCCGTGTGGGCACAGCCCCTCTCCACCACCTCCAGCTCCTCCCCTCCTGCTATTTAATTAAAAAATTAAATAGAGTTTTCTAGAAGTCCAGCGTTGTCTTTTTTAGAATTTTCTCCAGCCCCCTTCTCATAATTCACCAATATAGAACCTTCTCTCTCTCTCTCTCTCTCTCAATCTCTCTCAATCTCTCTCATTGCCAGGCTTCACTTTTTCAGGCTAACTTTCTCAGATAGAAAGGAGCAGAACTGGGAAGATAGCAATGGTCATGCAAAAAGGCTTTCACGCCTGAGGTACCAAAGGTCCCAGGTTCAACCCCCAGCACCACCATCAGCCAGAGCTGAGCAGTGCTCTGGTGTGTCTCTCTGTGTCTTTCTCTCTTTATCTCTCTCATTGAAACATAAAATCAGGGGGCCTGGCAGTAGTGCAGTGGGTTAAGCGCACATGGCACAAAGAACAAGGACCAGCGTAAGGACTCTGGTTCGAGCCCCGGGCTCCCCACTTGCAGGGGGGTTGCTTCACAAGTGGTGAAGCAGGTCTGCAGGTGTCTTTCTGTCCCCCTCTCTGTCTTCCCCTCCTCTCTCTGTCCCATCCAACAACAATGACAGCAACAACAAGGACAACAAAAGGGAAAAAACAGCCTCCAGGAGCAGTGGATTCACAGTGCAGGCACCGAGGCCCAGCAATAACCCTGGAGGCAAAATAAAATAAAATAAAATAACAGGGCCAGGCGTTAGTGCAGCACAAGAGGTTAAGTACACAAGGTGCAAAGCACAAGGAACTGCACAAGGATCCTGGTTCGAGCCCTCCGGCTTCCCACCTGCGGGGGGGGGGGGGGGTTGCTTCACAGGCGGTGAAGCAGGACTGCAGGTGTCTATCTTTCTCCTTCTCTGTCTTCCCTTCCTCTCTCGATGTCTTTGTGTCCTATCCAACAACAACAACAACAACAGAAATAACAAGGGCAACAAAAATGGGAAAGATGGCTTCCAGGAGCAGTGAATTCATAGTGCAAGCACTGAGTCCCAGCAATAACAAAATAAGTAAAATATTGAGAAAGAGAGAGAGTGTGAAAGGCAAAGATGCCACAGCACTGAAGCTTCCTCCAGCACGGTGGGGGCCGGTGGGGGCCGGTGGGGGCCGGGCTTGAGCTGAAGCCTGCTCTTTGAGTAACACTGCAGTCATGGGCATCTTCTGAAACCTTCTCCCCTCTCCCTCTCTGCTTAGTCATCTCAGTGGGGGTAATGCCTCTGAGAGTTAAAGGGAAACGCCTCAGGCTTACCAAGAAAGTATGAGAGAATGATATAATCATACCCTGCCCTGGTACTCATCACCTAAATTTGTAAAGTATTAACATCTGTATTTGTTTCGTTTTTGCTTGTCACTAGGGATTATTCATGACTGCAGTTCCACTCCCAGCAGACTTTCTTTTTTTCCACTCTTTTTCTCCTCCTCCTCCTCCTCCTCCTTTTTTTATTGCCGTCAGGTTTATCACTGGGGCTTGTGCCTGCACGATGAATCTACTGCTCCCGGCAGCCATTTTTTTCCTCTTTATTTGATATGACAGAGAGAAACTGAGAGAGGATGTGGAGGTAGAGAGGAGACAGACAGAGACAGAGACAGAGAAACACCTGCAGATCTTGCTTCACCACTTGTGAAACTTGACCCCTCCCTGCATGTAGGGATCGGGGGCTCGAACCTGGGTCCTTGTGCATGGTAACCAAGTGTGCCACTACTTAGCCTCCCCCTTCTTCTTTTCTTTTCTTTTGTTTTATTTTATCCTTTCAATGTAAGATGGAGAGAAACAGAGAGGGAGAGAGACAGAGAGGAGGGAGGTCCACTGCTCCATTGCTCCTGTGCAGTGCTGGGGTTCAAACCTGGATCCTTGAGCACAGTAAAGTGCACCTTTTACCCTGTAAGCTATCTCATATTACAAAAAAAGAAAAAAGAAAGAAAAAAAGGAAGGAAGGAAGGATGGAAGGAAACCAGAAGGTAGCTCACTTAGTAGAGTGCTCACTTTACCATGTGTGGGGAACCCAGGTTCCAGTCCCTATCACCACCTGGGAACACCATGCAAAGGGGAAGCTGCATGGGTTGTAGAACAGATCTGTGGCTCCTCTTCCCCCTCCCCTTCCCCCTCCCCCCTCCTCTTCTCGCATTTCCCCTTTCTTGAAAAACAGGTGTGTGTGTGTGTGTGTGTGTGTGTGTGTGTCTGTGTGTGTGTGCTTAAATTCACCAGGATGGGTAGAATAGCACAAGTGCAATCCAGCAAAGTTCTGAGGGCAATAAATAAATACTAAACTGGGTGGGAGGTTAGATAGCATAATGATTATGCAAAGAAACTCATGCCTGAGGCTCCAAAGTCCCAGGTTCAATCCCCTGCAACACCAAAAGCCAGAGCTGAGCAGTGCTCTGGTTAAAAAATAATAAATCGGGGGCCAGGCAGTAGCACAGTGGGTTAAGTGCACATGGTGCAAAGCACAAGGATCCCGGTTCAAGCCCCTGGCTCCCCAAATGCAAGGGGGTCACTTCACTAGTAATGAAGCAGGTCTGCAAGTATCTATCTTTCTCTCCCCCTCTCTGTCTTCCCATGCTCTCTCGATTTCTCTCTGTCCTATCCAACAACAGTGACAACAATAACAACAATGATAATAATAACAATGATAAACAACAACAAGGAAAACAAAAGGGGAAAAATAGCCTCTAGGAGCAGTGGATTTGTAGTGCAGGCACCAAGTCCCAGCAATAACCTTAGAGGAAAAACAATAATAATAATAGTAATAATAATAATAAATACTAAACCTAAAAAATACAATTAAGCAGCCCAGGATATGGAGCAGTGGGTAAGACGCTGGGATTCTCAAGCATGAGGTCCTGAGTTCGATGCCCAGCATGGAATGTGGCAGAGTGATGCTCTGGTTCTTTTTATCTTCCTCTTTCTCATAAATCAATAAATCTTAAAAGAGAAAGAGAGAGGGGTCGGCTGGGTGGTGGTGCATCTTGTTTAAATTCAGAAGTTGGGAGTCAGGCGGTAGCGCAGCGGGTTAAGCGCATGTGGCTTGAAGTGCAAGGATCCCAGTTCGAGCCCCTAGCTCCCCACCTGCAGGGGAGTCGCTTCACAGGCAGTGAAGCAGGTCTGCAGGTGTCTATCTTTCTCTCACCCTGTCTTCCCCTCCTCTCTCCATTCCTCTCTGTCCTATCCAACAACGAACAACATCAACAATAATAACTACAACAATAAAACAAGGGCAACAAAAGGGAATAAATAAATGTCAAAAAAAAATTAAATAAATAAATAAATAAATGCACAAGTTACCATGTGCGAGGACCCAGGTTTGAGCCCCTCCCTGCACCCCACCCGTGGGTGCAGGGCTTCACAAGTGGTGATGCAAGGTCTGAGGTGGCTCTCTATCTTCATCTTCCCCTTCACTCTCAATTTCTCTTTGTCCTATAAAATAAAGGAGAGAGAGAGAGAAGGAAGGGAAGGAAGGGAGGAAGAAAGGGAAGGAGGGAGGGAGGGAGGGAGGAAGGGAAGGGAGAAAGATGGCTGCCCGGAGTGGTGCTGGCACCCAGGTGCAGTGATTAATAACCCTGACGGTCATGAAGAGGTGGGGTGGGGTTAAATTGCAAGCCTTCACCTCAACAACAACAACAAAGAAACAAAGACAAAAAGAGGCGGTGGGTCAAGTAGTGCTGCTCACCCAGCCCTGCCAGGACCGCAAGTCCCCTGCCCCCCAGGCCTAGAACTAAGGGGAAGGGCAGGTAACTGCACCGCTGTGAAAGCATCCTGCCTACTGCCGGTTCACACATCCTTCACACTTCATATTCAACAAAGGGGCGCCGGGCGACGGCGACGTGGCTTCCCCTCTCTCTCCTGTTCCTGAGATGCAGCCACTTTAACCCCAGCAGCCTGGGCTCCTTCACTGAAAGGGCTGTGCAGCACCGGTCCATTCTGCGAGTGTGCCTAGTGCTTCTCCTCTCCACCAGGCTGGCTTTAGGTAGTCTGCAAGTCTCCGTATCACAAACAGCCCTGCTGAGAGAGAGCTTTCTCACGGGAACATGGCTGCAAGTGGCCAAGACTCTTTGGGGCTTTCTAGCCCGAGGAGCGGCGGTAGGGTATGCCTTTCTTTCATTTTCTTTAAACTCCAGGGTTATTGCTGGGGCTCAGTGTTGGCACTATAAATCCACTGCTCCTGGCAACCATTTGTCATTTTTAGTGGCTAGGACAGAGAGAAATTGATAGGGGAGGGGGAGATAGAGTAGGGGAGAGAAAGATAGAAAGACAGACATCTGCAGACATGCTTCCCTGCCTGTGAAGCAATCCCCCGCTGCAGGTTCCGGCTCAGGGCTTGAGCCAGGATGCTTGCACAGGTCCTTGTACTTAATATGTGTGCTTAACCTGGTGTGCCACTACCCATTTTTTTTTTTTATAGAAAACATTTTGACTGAGAGTCGGGCGGTAATGCAACGTGTTAAGCGCACGTGGCGCAAAGTGCAAGGACTGGTACCGTAAGGATCCCAGTTCAAGCCCCTGGCTCCCCACCTGTAGGAGGGTCACTTTACAAGTGGTGAAGCAGGTCTGCAGGTGTCTGTCTTTCTCTCCCCGTCTTTCCCTCCTCTCTCCATTTCTCCCTGTCTTAACAATGATGACATCAATATCAACAACAATAATAACAACAACAATAAAAAAACAAGGGCAACAAAAGGGAAAATAAATAAATATAAAAAAATTTTTTAAAAGAAAATATTTTACTGACTTACTGTGCATAAGAGACAGAGAAGTTGAGAGGGAAGGAGGGGAGAGAGACACCTGCAGACCTGCTTCACCACTTGTGAGACGCCCCTCCTGTAGGTGTGTGTGGGGGGGTTCAAGTCCCCGGCCCTTGCACACCATGACGTGCGCACTTTACCTGGCGTACCACTACCCAGCCCCTTTCATGTTATTTTTTAAGACACTGAAAGAGACCACAAGCACTGATGCGATGTGGGGGTGTGGGGGTCCAGGCTCGAGTTGTGCACATGATAACGCAGCACACTCTTCAGGTGAACTATCTCACCAGCCCCGGCTGTAGTATGTGGCTCTTCATCTGTACTGGATCCTGTCCCCAAAGCGCCCTATGCGGTTATCCCTCCGCACTGCCACATCCTCTCCCCTTAGCCCCACAGCCAGGATGCCAAACGCCTGGCAGTCTAATGGGTGTGAAATGAGGTCTCCAGTCTTCTGCTTTGCGTTTCTCCTCTTGCTGGTGACACCCAATGTCACTGGCACTGGAGTGGGAGGGTTACCTTTCCACACGCTCACTACTGTGGTCCTGCAGCGGTCCTCGCCGGGCGCACACTCTCCCTCCAGGCAGCTCCCTGTCCTCTCACACAGCATGCAGCGCAGGGCCCAGGAGGCTGGGGGCAGGGGAGCAGAGGAAGGAGCAAGTTAAACGCCTGAGCCGGCTCTCGTCAAGTCTCCAGGCCCTGGGTACTCAGGCTGGTGCTCCATGTCCTGCCGGCCCCTGGGGCACACGCTGGGCTCCACCAGCTCAAGTTCCAGTCTGGCTTAGTTCACTGTCCCATCCCTGCCCCCCCCCCCCCCCCCGTCCTTCACTGGGCTCTAAAGTGCTGTCCCCTCACCCCTAGCCCTACTGCTATTTCAGTTCCTTGAAGACTTACTCAATTCCTCCTTGTAAACTCTATGAAGGGGTGTTCTGACCTCACCTCTGCACCCCGTGCCTCTCCATCAACTATGACTCCCAGCTAAGGTTCACTGGTTTCACCTTCTCCTTAGCCATTCTCTGACCTTTCTTCCATTCCTATAGTTCACTTTGATGTTCTCACCCCCTCAACAACCCTAGGGAGGTCTCCCAACTTCTTCTTTTTTAACCAGAGCACTGCTCTGCTCTAGCTTGTGGTGGGAGGACTGAACCTGGGACTGTGAAGCCTCAGGCAGGAGAGTCTCTTTGCAGAACCATTATGCTATCTTACTCCGCTCTGAACCCCAATTTCTTTTTATAAATTTCTTTTTTATTGATTTAATAATGATGGACAAGACTGTAGGATAAGATTCCCATTCCCACCCCCTCCACTGGAAGCTTTCCCATTCCTTATCCCTCTGGGAACATGGATTCAGAAACATTATGAGGTGCAGAAGGTGGGAGGTCTGGCTTCTGTAATTGCTTCTCCACTAGACAAGGGCATTGACAGTGAACCCCAATTTCTATAGCCTTCAGTGACCAGTCTCTGCTTCCAGCTTCTCGGATGGGGATAAGCCACGCCCCTGGGCACTAACCCCGCCCACCACACGGAACCTAGCCCCTGGTCCTGCTCCTAGGCCTAGCCCCGCCCTTAGGCTCTAGCCCCGCTCACCCGCAAGTCCCCCGGGTTCTCTCCAGCCCCGCCCCCGGAGATGGCCCCGCCCCTCAACCCCGCCTTCCTCTAGTAACCCTGCCTGGTGGACGCAAGGCGCCGACCTCCCTGCTGTCACTTCCTCCCGGCAAACCCGGAGGATCATTACTCACTCCCTTCCTCCAGCAGCCTGGAGAGTTCATTACCTGCTTATTCACAGTCGGGTTATTCACTGACCAGCTGCCGCACCCCCAACCCCGCTTCCGCTCCTCCTGACTCAGTTGTCTCTCAGTTCCTTTTGCTGGTCAACCTTCACTTTTTGGGGTTTGGGGGGACATGAGAGGGTTCCCGGCCTCCTGGCCTCCCGGGACCCAACTATCTTAAGATCTGGAGATGAATGAGGCACTGTTCTGTCTGGGGAGGAGGACTAGGGGGCGGGAGGGGGGCTCCGCAGCCCAGAGAAGGTTGGTGTGGGACAGCCCTGCCGGGTCAGCATGCCTCTGGTTCAAGGACTGGCTGTGTGAGCAGGAGCAGAGCCTGCGCCTCTCTGTGCCTCAGTTTCCTCCTGTGCGCCCCAGGGTTACAACAGCTCCTCTGGGCCCAGGGGAATGCTCAACAGATCTTTAAACCCGAAGCTCTGAGGTCCCAGGTTTAATCCCTGGGACCACCATAAACCAGAGCTGAGCAGAGTCCTGGTCAAAAAAAAAATAATAATAATTAAATAAATTAAAAAACGAGTGCCAGGCAAATGCGCAGAAGCAGCACAGCAAACTGTCATGTTTGAGACACCAGAAGTCCCACATTTAATCCCTAGAAGTCCCATATTTAATCCCCTGCGCCACCAAAAGTCAGAGTTGAGCAGTGCTCTGGTTGAATAAAAATAAAATAGAATAAAATAAAATAATGCCCATGGGTGTGGCTTATCCCATAGGAGAAAGAAGCTGGAAGCAGAGACTGGTCACTGAAGGCTACAGAAATTGTCAATGCCCTTGTCTAGTGGAGAAGCGATTACAGAAGCCAGACCTCTCACCTTCTGCACCTCATAATGTTCCTGAGTCCATGTTCCCAGAGGAATAAGGAATGCGAAAGCTTCCAGTGGAGGGGTGGTTTGTAATGGGCAAGGCAGGAAGAATGTGGGAAAGTGCTCACTCCCTCTTGGATGGAGATTTCACGGGACCCTGAACTCCTGGTGCCGGCAGCCTGGGACTGGCCGAGGGCCATTTTTGTTAGGTGTGCTGGAGGTCCCCCTTCTCCTCCTCATTCTTAGTCTTGTACCCCCATGTCAGACCCGGTTCCAGCGCACTCCCGCCCCAGTCCTACCTGGAATGCAGGTGGCAACCAGGAATAGCAGCGGTGACAGCAGCGGGTGACCCATGTCCTCGTGACGACTCTGGCCGACTCTGGCCGGTCGTGCTGCTTCCTTGCTCAGTCTCCCTGCTCAGTCCGGTCCCTGGAGAAGAAGAGAGATTTGTGGCCCAGGGACTCCTCCCAGAAATTTTGCACAAGAGTCATCAGCCCCAGATGCGTGGCTGCTTCCCCCTCTCCCTCCCCACCCCACCCCCCCCAAAAAAAAAAATTACTTCCTTTCCCGGTGCGCGGCCAGCCTGGGGTAGGGGGCCGGCTCTGCTGTGACTCACGCGGCTGTGGCCGAAACCCTGGCCCCAGAAAGCTAGGGTGTGAATTCCAGCCTGCTTCCCCCACCCCAGGTCCTGCCGGGGACCTCACGCTGGGGCTTAAACTTGCCTTGAAGAACAGTTCCTGACTGTCCTGGGTTAAAATTTCACTTGCAGTTGTTTTGTTAGGAGGGATAATGGTGTTGTGGTCGAGTGGATAGACCCCTCTTTCAACATCTGGACTGCAATGCCTTAATGTCTCTAATCGACTTTTAAACACTTCCGCCAAAAAGTAGAAATAGCTGTTGTGACAAGAGCTTGGTGGTTTTGTGTGCCAGCGTGAGGGAATGGTTCTTTTTCTCATTCTCCTTCTCTTGCTCCTTCTCTTTCTTAAATATGGTATCTAGAGGTGAATGTCACCACGGGTTGTAAGTACTTTAGAATATTTTAGGGGAGGGCTGGGGAGATGGCATAGTAGTTATGCAAAAAGACGCACATGCCTGAGGCACCAAAGGTACCTGGTTTAATCCCCAGGAACACCAGCCAGAACTGAACAGAGCTATGGTTAACAATAATATATATGGAAAACATAGAGCACTGATAGAGCGAGCAAGGTAGCATGCCATTCCATAACCTTTGTGTGGCTGTAAAGACTTATAGTAAGTTCTTTTATCCACTTATGAACTTTAAAGTATATATATATATTTAAATGAGAGATGCAGAGAGACCAGAGCACAGCTCCACTCTGGTTTATGGTGGTTCTGGGGATTAAACCTGGGATCTCTGAGTCTCAGCATGAAAATCTTTTGCAGAACCACTATTTTGTCTCCTTAGTCCATTTTAAAAAAATATTTTTTCTTTTTTTTAATATTTATTTTATTTATTCCCTTTTGTTGCCCTTGTTCTTTTATTGTTGTTTTTATTGATGTCATCGTCGTTGTATAGGACAGAGAGAAATGGAGAGAGGAGGGGAAGACAGAGAGGGGGAGAGAAAGATAGACACCTGCAGACCTGCTTCACCGCCTGTTCATTTTGTTCACCTCCGAGGCTGCAACAATTTATTATTATTCCCCTGTAGGTGGGGAGCCGGGGGCTCGAACCGGGATCCTTGCGTCGGTCCGTGCACTTAACACGCTGCGCTACCGCCCGACTCCCTTTATTTTCTTTATTTAGGATATGGACAAGTAGAGGGAGGAGGAGGAGAGAGAGAGAGAGAGCGACCTATAGCCCTGCTTCATAATTTGTGAAGCACCTCCCCTGGAGGTGGAAGTGGGGTGGGGGGCTTGAGTGCAAGTCCTGTGCACTCTAATGTGTGGCCCTAGTCCATTTTTATTTTATTTACTGTTTAGTTTTGAGAGAGAAAATAAATGAAAAAAAAAAACAACCCCACAGCACTAAAGCTTCCTTCAATGAATTGGGGGCTGGGCTCAAAGCTGGGTCACACACACGGCAAAGCAGTGCACTTGGGTGAAGTGAGCTATTTGGCTAGCCCTGTAGAGTGTGCGCGCGTGTGTGTGTGCACGTGTGTGTACATGTGTGTGCGTATGTGTGTGCGTGTGTGTGTGTGCGTGTGTCCCTGCGTGTGTGCGCGTGCGTGCACGCTTTAAATCAAACAAATAATAGTGTCCACGAAGAAACTTTACAACAATTTACTGACTTAAAGTTTGTTTATTGGGGGCCTGGCAGTAGCGCACCGGTTAAGCGCACATAGCATGAAGCGCCGGGCCTCTGCAGGTGTCTGTCTCTCTCTCCCCCTCTCTGTCTTCCCCTCCTCTCTCCATTTCTCTCTGTCCTGTCCAATAACAGCAGCAATGGCAACAACAACAACAACAAGGGCAACAACCAGACAGAAAAAATAGCCCCCGAGAGCAGTGAATTCGTAGTGCAGGCACTGGGCCCTAGCGACAACCCTGGAGGCAAACAACAACAACAACAAAAGCCTTTGTTTATTAATCGGGGCGTGTGTGTGTTACAGAACCAGAGCATCACTCTGGCACACTCAATGGGGACTGAATTCAGGACGTCACACTTGGGAACCCATCATTTTGTTCACCTCCGAGGCTGCAACAATTTATTATTATTCCTTTTTCTTAATTTCGTGAATTTTTAAAACTTATATTGGCTAGAGACAGAGACAGAGAGAAATGGAAAGAGAAAAGGGAGCCAGAGATGCTTGTGAAGCTTCCCCCCTGTCCGTGGGGACTGGGCGTTTGAACCCAGGTCCTTGCACAAGGTAACCATGCACTAGACCTGGTGCACTAGTCCCTTTTCCTTTTCTTGTTAGTGACCTAACAGTGATTTAGAAGATCATAAAATAGGTGTTGGGGGGGTGGCGGTATCATAATGATGACGCCGCAGACTTTCATGCTTGACACACCAGAGGTTCCAGTTTCAATACCCCTCACCACCATAAGCCAGAACTGAGCAGTGCTCTAGTAAAAAAAAAAAAAAAAATCAAATTAAAAATAATATGGGGGGGTAGATAGTATAATGGTTATGCAAAGAGACTCTTACACTTGAGGCTCCAAAGTCCCAGGTTTAATTCCCCTGTACCAGCAGAAACCAGAATTGAACGGTGCTCTGGGAAATAATAATAATACCAATAATAATACAATAAGGGTATAGTCCACTCCACTCTTACAATTGAAATTTTGTGCCTCCATTCACAACAATTTATTATTATTTCAATTGTATTTTTATTTACTTTTTTTTTGTATCAGAGCTCATTGGCTTCTGATGGTATTGTGGTCTGAACCTGCGTATCCATTATGTTATCTCCCCAATTACTATTATTCAAATGTTATTAGTGGTTTATTAGTGGTTTACTGGGTCATAAGATTTCAGGGGTCTTGGCGGTCAGGCGGGTTAAGCGCATGTGGCGCAAAGCACAAGAGCCAGTGGAAGGATCCCGGTTTGAGCCCCCGGCTCCCCACCTGCAGGGGAGTCGCTTCACAGGCGGTGAAGAAAGTCTGTAGGTGTCTGTCTTTCTCTCCCCTTCTGTCTTCCCCTCCTCTCTCCATTTCTCTCTGTCCTATCCAACAACAACAACATCATCAACAACAATAATAACCACAACAAGGCTACAACAACAAGGGCAACAAAAGGGGGAAAATGGCCTCCAGGAGCAGTGGATTCATCATGAAGGCACTGAGTCTCAGCGATAACCCTGTAAGCAAAAAAAAAAAAAAAAAAAAAAATTACAGGGGTCTACACCGCACCCACCGCCAAAGTTCTGTTCCCAGTCTCCCCCACCACCCAGTCGGCGTGATTTAGTTCTGAGCTGCGCGGAGAGACTCTTGGCATTCCTTTCCATTTACAGAGGCCTTACCTGCCAGGAGAGACTCTTGGCATTCCTTTCCATGTACGGAGGCCTTCCTTGCCAGGAGCTAGGCACAAGTCCCAGGGCTGAGGGAACAGCAGGAAGCACGGCAAAGTCCCGCCCTGTGACGGAGGGGAGTAAATAGTGTTATCTGATCTGTGCTGTCCTAAGGCAGTGATAAGGATAAAAGAGAAAACAGCCCCCACGAGGAGCCCGGGAGTCAGGGCACTGGCCTCGGTCAAAGTGGGGCTCAGACCAAGTGCTGACTTTTGCCCTCATCTAGCCCTGAATCTTCTCAGATATCACTGTCAGGGGCTTCTGCAGGTGGATGGCATCAGAGCAGAGGCGGAAGGTGTGAGGGAAGAAGCCAGAGAGTTGCAGGGAGGAGAGAGGGCCAGTGGGAAGTCTTGGGGTGGGGTGGGCTGTGGCAGGGCGACGAGGGGCAGGGTGGGCTGTGGCAGGGCGACGAGGGGCAGGGTGGGCTGTGGCAGGGCGACGAGGGGCAGGGTGGGCTGTGGCAGGGCGACGAGGGGCAGGGTGGGCTGTGGCAGGGCGACGAGGGGCAGGGTGGGCTGTGGCAGGGCGACGAGGGGCAGGGTGGGCTGTGGCAGGGCGACGAGGGGCAGGGTGGGCTGTGGCAGGGCGACGAGGGGCAGGGTGGGCTGTGGCAGGGCGACACCATAAGCAGGAGCCACCTCACCACTCTGATTCTTCCACTGCTCTTCCTAGTTGATTGATGACTTAAACTAATATCTATTTTTTTATTTAATTTGACTGATTTTGATGGGACAGAGAGAAACTGAGGGAGGGGAGATAGAGAGGGAGAGAAAGGAAAACATCTGAAGCACTGCTTCACCTCTTGTGACGCATTCTGCCTGCATGAGGGGGCTGCGGGCCTGAACCCAGGTCCTTACACATGGTAACGTGTGCACTTAAATGGGTGTGCCCTTGCCCAACCCTGCTTTTAAATCTATTTTTATTTTATTTTTTTCACCACAGCACTGTTCGACTCTGGCTTATAGTGGTGCTGGGGATTGAACCTGTGACTTTGGAGGCACAGGCATGAGAGTCTCTTTGTGTAATAATTATGCTATTTACCCCCACTTAACTCCTGTGCTTTATTATTTTTACAACCACCAGGATTATCTCTGGGGCTCAGGGTCAGCATTATGATTCCATCACTCCTGGTGGGCATTTCCTCCCCTTTTCTTTCTATTTTTATTTGATAGGACAAAGAAATTGAGAGGAGGAGAGGGAGATAGAAGAGGGAGATGACAGATAGATAGATAAGATAGATAGATAGATAGATAGATAGATAGATAGATGGATGGAGAGATGAGGACACCTGCAGCACTGTTTCACTGCTTGGGAAGTTTCCTTCAGGTGGGGAGCAGGGGCTCAAGCCTGGTCCTTGCACCTGGTAAAATGTGCCCTCAACCAGGTGCACCACTGCCTGGTCCTGGTGTTTTAATCGGTTTTCTAAGACAGTGAAATGGAGAGAGCACCACACTGCTCCACCTTCCCTGGAATTCTCACTGTTCTGTCTTTGTTGCTCCCATATGGTGGCTAGGGTGTTCAAACCCAAGACTTCATAAACGGCAGGGTATGTGCTTTACCAGTTGAGCTATCTTCCAGCATGCACGTGCACACACACATACACACACACAAAACACACACACACAACACACACACACAACACACACACAACACACACACACACAACACACACACAACACACACACAACACACACACACACACACACTCACACACACACACTTTTTTTTTCCAAGACAGAGACAGGGAAAGATAGTGGAAGAAACCACCTCTCCAAAACTTTCTTCAAATCAGTGAGGATGGAGCTCAGACCTGGGTTACACACATGGCAAAGAAACACACTAATCAAGTGAGCTATTTCTCTGACCCTAAAAATATTTTTAAAATATTTATTATTTATTATTTATAAGAGAAGGGAGGGAGAGAGGGAGAGAGAGAGAGAGAGAGAGATTGAGATCTAAGCATCACTCTGGCATAGGCGTTGCTGGGGATTGAATTTGGGACCTCAGGCTTGAGAGTCCAAAAACTTCACCTACTATGCCAACCTCCCAGACTGCAAAAACAAACATATATATATATATATATAATATGAAAAGTCCCAGGGGCCCGCCGGTGGCGCAACTAGTTGAGTGCACATGTTACTATGCGCAAGGACCCGGGTTCAAGCCCCCAGTCCCCACTTGCAGGTGGGAAGCTTCACGAGTGGTGAAGCAGGTCTGCAGGTGTCTCTGTCTCTCTCCCTCTCTATCTCTCCTACCCCTCTCGCTCTCTGGCTATCTCTGTCCAATAAATAAATATCATAAAAAATAAATAAAATAAATGTAAAAGGTCCCAAAGATCTCTCTTTCCAAGATGCAATGCTGTCATATATTGCTCATGATGTGGGCAGGGGTCATGGCTGTGTGATCACAGAGGGTGACCACACAGACCTAGCTGGCCAGGTCAGCCAGTCAGGCTCGCTGTGTATATGATATATGCCCTCTGTGGAAGCATCCTTGAGCAATGCGTGACTGTCTGACCCCGTGGTTGAGACTGTGGGGCTGCCCCAGCCCGAGGGCTCACACTCCCTCCCACTGCTTACTAGCTGTGCATGCCCTGCCTGCCAGGTTATGTAACTCTCTGCCCTTCCTGGAGAGGAAAAGCCGGGTGAGCCTATGGTTTCAGGGAGCTAAGAATACACCCACGGTGCTGACTGCAGTGTCTGGGGCTCTGTAAGTGCTCAAGGAAAGGCTGTCAGGTTGGGGGGCTGGGTGATAGCACACCCGGTTAAGTACACACATTATTGTGTGCAAGGACTTGAGTTCTAGTCCCCGCTTCCCACCTGCAGGGGAGACACTTTAGGAGAGGTGAAGCAGATCTCCAGGTGTCTCTGTCTCTCTATCTCCCCCTTCCCTCCTGATTTATGGCTGTCTTTATCAAATAAGTAAAGGTAATAAAGACACAGATACAGCTATACAGCTATACAGATATACAGATATACAGATATATAGGTCAGCCCTCATCATGCTGAAGACAACCTGCTGGGCTGCTCTGCTCCCCAGCTGGTCTCACCTCAAGGCGTCCTCTCCTAACCACGGTTTCCTTATGCATAAAGGAGGAGGCTGGGGTGGGGAGGTAGCATAAAGGTTCTGAAAATGACTTTGATGCCACAGACTCTGAGGTCCCAGGTTCAATCCCCAGGACCACCATCAACCAGAGTTGACCAGTCCATGGGTGTCTATCTCTGTCATTAAAATAACTACAGAAAGAAAGGAAGAGAGAGGAAGGAAGGAAGGAAAGCAGAAAGAAAGAAAGAAAGAAAGAAAGAAAGAAAGAAAGAAAGAAAGAAAGAAAGAAAGGAAGGAAGGAAGGAAGGAAGGAAGGAAGGAAGGAAGGAAAGCTTGAGAGTCCAAATGCTGGAGAGTTTGGCATGAAGACAGGAGGAGAGAGTGTGAAGCGAGTGAGGTGAAGAGGCAAAGTCGGGGTGCAGGTCCAGGAGACCTAGCCAGACGCTTTCCCTGGCACTGAAGGTGCTCTGGTGGTTGGGACCTTTGTCCTTCCCAGGTCTGGCGTGGCCACTTCCTGGGAGGATGACCTGTGGGGCTCTGGCCACGGCTTCTTTTCCAGCCTTGGGCATCATGTATGTGCAATCTCACCACTTCCTAGCCAACTTGCCACTGCCATATGGGGCGAGGGGTGGAAGACCACAGGACCAGAGCTTCCATGTGGTGTTGGGGCTCAAATCTGGATCTCCACCACCACCCCCTGCCCCCTGAAAAAACACACACACACACACACACACACACACACACACACACACACACACACACAGCATGACATTCATTCTTCTTGCTGAATTATCCTTCTCTGACGCCTCCCCACCACCCTCACCCCGTTTCCTCTTTTATTGGAAGAGTGAGGTCAACCTCCTGGAGGTCACCCATTCCCACTTCAGGCTGCTCTGGTCTCCCCAAATCTCTGCCTGCCTCTCTCCTTCCATATCTCTCTGCCTCAGGCTTTGACTCGTTCTCTCCCTCAGGTGACACACACCTGAGAGGTGCAGTGATGTTTTCTGGGAAAGCAGGGGGGCGGGCGGGGAGCACCCTGTGCACAGAAGAGGCAGGAGTGGCTCCACCTTCCTCTCCTGAGTCACCAAGGCCTGCCTGCTGCCTCCCGCCAGCCCGCCCGCCCACAGATTCTGGCCAAGGCCCCGGTTTCAGGGGCTTCCCCAGGCTGGGGAGTGGAGCCTGTCACACAGGGTCAGAGAGGGGGGGAGAGGCAGAGAGACAGGCACAGAGAAGGAAAGACACACAGAAAGGATGAGACTTGGGGAGCTGGGAGGAAGAGAGAAGGAGAGATCAAAGACAGAAAGAAAGATAGACTCTAGGGACACAGGGCAGAAGAGAAAGAAGCAGAGAAGGTTGGGGAGACAGCATACTAGTTATCTTTAAAAGACTCTCATGCCTGACTCTGAGGTACCAGGTTCAATCCTCAGCACCACCATAAGCCATAGATGAGAGAGAGACAGAGAGACAGAGAGAGAGACACAGAGAGACAGACAGAGAGAAGGATAAGTGAAGGAAAAGGACTGAGACAGAAATGGAGGAATATGAGAGACAGAGATTGAGGAGAAGACAGAGAAGAGGGGAGAGAGAGGAGGGACAGAGATTCGGGACAGAGAGAGGTGGGTGTAGAGAAGGAGGAACAGTGTGGGGACTGAAAGAGGCAGGGGACAGAGAAGGGGGGTGGGAGGCCAGAGACAGGAGGGAACACAGAGAGAAGTGGACAGAGACAGTTAGGGAGGACAATCCATATATAATCATCATGTCTCCCCAACCCATATTTTCTTTCCATTTATTAATGTTTTCAAAAACTTTATTTATTAACATATGAGAGAGAAAGAGAGAGGAAAAAGATTATCAGGGTTTTTCTGGCACATGCCAGGGATTGAAAACTTTTTCAAGAAGCTTTTTTAAAAATTTAATATTTTTATTTACTTCTTTTAATTTTATTACCTTTATTTATTTATTGGATAAAGACAGTCAGAAATCGAGAGGGAAGGGGAGGATAGAGAGGGTGAGAGACAGAGAGACACCTGCAGCCCTGATTCACCACTTGTGAAGCTTCCCCCCCTGCAGGTTGGGACCAGAGGCTTGAACCTGGGTCCTTGTGCACCATAATGTATGTGCTTAACCAGGTGTGCCACTGCCTGGCCCCGGGATCAAACTCAGGACCTCATGTTCTTAAGAGCCAACACTCTAGCCACAGTTCCAAGTCCCTGGCTCCTAGTTTTATTTCACTTTAAAGATTTATTTATTATGGAGTAGATAGCATAATCGTTATTTAAAGCAGATTCTAATGCCTGAGGCTGAGGTCCCAGGTTCAGTTGCTCACACCACCATAAAGCAGAGCTGACCTGTACTCTAGTAAAAAACAAAAACAAACAAAAACCCAAGAACAAAAGCATCACTGGCGCATACAAGGTGCCAGAAATTGAACTAGTAGCTATTGATGTCGTCATTGTTGGATAGGACAGAGAGAAATGGAGACAGGAGGGGAAGACAGAGAGGGGGAGAGAAAGACAGACACCTGCAGACTGCCCGAGAAGCGACTCCCCTGTAGGTGGGGAGCCAGGGGCTCAAACTGGAATCCTTACGCTGGTCCTTGTGCTTTGTGCCACGTGTGCTTAACCCGCTGCGCTACCGCCTGACTCCCCCTAAACTACTTTTTAAATGTGTGATTGATTATGGTTTCCAAGATTATAAGATTGGGGAGGGGAGGCGGCAATGGCACACCTGGTTAAGCACACATAGTATAAAACGCAAGGACCTGTTCAAGGATCCCTGTTCGAGCCCTGGCTGCCCACCAGCTGGGGGACACTTCACCAGTGGTGAAGCAGGTCTGCAGGTGTATATTCTTCTCTCTCCCTCTCTATTTCCCCCTCCTTTGTCAATTTCTCTCTTATCCAATAAAATGGAAAAAATGGCCACATGAGCAGTGGCACCGAGCCACAATAGTAACCCCAGAAGGCAATTAAAAACAAAACAAAACAAAACAAAACAAGATTATAAAATTACAGAACAGGGTCCCATATTGCCCACCATCAAGTTCTGTGCCCTCACTCTTTCAACTATAACCACCGAAATTCATATGTAATTTGTCTTATTTTAAGGAGAAAAATGCAGAGGCCTGAATAGTACTCAGCGTTTATGGTTTATGGTGGTGTGGGGGATTGAACCTAGGACCTTTGGTGCTTCATGCATGCAAGTCATTTTGCATAACCATTATGCTATCTCCCCTGCCCACCACCATAGTCCTACCATAGTCATTTTTTTAAAAAATATTTATTTCCTTTTGTTGCCCTTGTTTTATCGTTGTAGTTATTATTGTTGTTATTGATGTCACTGTTGTTGGACAGAATGGAGAGAAATGGAGAGAGATGGGGAAGACAGAGAAGGTGAGAGAAAGACAGACACCTGCAGACCTGCTTCACCACCTGTGAAGTGAGCCCCCTGCAGGTGGGGAGCCGGGGGGCTCGAACAGGGATCCTTAATGCCGATCCTTGTGTTTTGCGCCACCAGCACTTAACCCACTGCGCTACCGCCCGGCCCCCCTACCATAGTCTTTTATTTTTTCAAAATATTTATTATTATTTATTATTGGATAGAGACAGAGAAATTGAGAGGGGAAGAGGAAGTAGAAAGGGAGAGAGACAGAGAGACACCTGCAGCCCTGCATCCCCTCTTGTGAAGTTTTCCCTCTGCAGGTGGGGACCTGGGACTTGAATCTGTGTCCTTTCGCACTGTAGTGTGTGTGCTTAAACAGGTGCGCCACCTCCTGGCCCCCATTAATTTTACTTTCATCACAGATCTTATTTGTTTCATTTTAATGAGAGAGAGAAAGAGATGGAGAGAAAGATAGAGAGAGGCCATAGACTGCTCAGCTCTGGCTTATGGTGGTGCTGGGGATTGAATCTGGGACTTTGAGTCTCTGATATGAAAGTCTTTTTGCATCACCATCTTGCTTCCTCCCAAGCCCTTGTATCTATTTACGAATTAATGAAAGTGAGAGAGGGAGGAGAGACGGAGGTGCAGAGCATCGTGCTAGCACATACAGTGCAGGGGATCAAATTTGGAACCTCCTGCTTGAGAGTTCAAAACCTTATCCACTGTGCCATCTCCTGAGCTGCAAGAATTTTAAGCAGGAAAGGACTGATTTAACATGGACTATTTATGTATTTATATTGCCCAGAACACTGCTCAGTTCTGATTTATGGTGGTTCTGGGGATTGAACCTGGGACTTCAGAGCCTGAGGCATGAGAGTCTTTTGTAGAACCATTATGCTGTTTCCCCTTAACCACTAGGGCCTCTTGCCATGTGTCTCTTTGGCTTCATGGACTTGGGGGCTGGGGAGGGGAAAAGGGAATCTGGAGTTGAGAAAACATTCTGTACGGGGCCATGTGGTGGTGTGACTGGCTGAAAACATGTTACCATGCACAAGGACCTGGGTTCGAGCTCTGGTCTCCACCTGCAAGGAGAAGCTTCACAGGCATCTTTGTCTCTCCCTCTCTATCCTCCTTCGCTTTCAATTTCTGTCTCTATCCAAAATAAATAATTATTTAAAAAATATTTCGGGGGGAGTTGGGCAGTAGCGCAGCAGGTTAAGCACACGTGGCACGAAGTGCAAGGACCGGCTTAAGGATCCCGGTTCGAGCCCCTGGCTCCCCACCTGCAGGGGAGTCGCTTCACAGGCAGTGCAGCAGGTCTGCAGGTGTCTGTCTTTCTCTTCCCCTCTCTGTCTTCCTCTCCTTCTCTCCATTTCTCTCTGTCCTATCCAACAACAATGACATCAGTAACAACAACAATAAAAGAACAAGGGCAACAAAAGGGAATAAATAAATAAATAAATAAGATAAAAATCTGCAGTTCAAGTTCTGCTACCTGCTTGCAAGAGCAATGGTCACCATGATTTAAAGGCTAATCTAGTTTTTATTTCATTTTGAATTTCTTTTTTTTCTTTCTCTCTTTTATTTTACCAGAGCATTGCTGAGCTCCTGCTTAGGGTGTTAAAGGGGGTTGAATTTGGGACTTTGGAACCTCAGGCAGTAGACTCTCTTTGCATAACCATTATGCTATCTACCTCTGTCCTTTTTTTTTTTTTTTTTCCCTACCAGAGCACTGCTTAGATCTGGTTTTCGGTGGTGTGGGGGATTGAACCCCAGACTTTGGAGCCTCAGGCATGAGTCTTTTGAAAGGACTAGGTGGTGGCACAGCTGGTAGAGTGTACATTTTACAACGCACAGGGATCCAAGTTCATCTCCCAGCCCCCACCTGTAGGGGGGGAAGCTTCATGAGCATTGAAACAGTGATACAGGGTATCTCTCCTTCCTTCTCCTTCTGTCTCCCCCTTCCCTCCCAATTTCTCTCAGTCTTTAATAAAAGGAGGAGGAGAAGGAGGAGGAGAAGGAGGAGGAGAAGGAGGAGGAGGAGGAGGAGGAGGAGGAGGAGGAGGAGGAGGAGGAGGAGGAGGAGGAGGAAGAGGCTGAGAAGGAAAAGTCTGAATCACCCTTATGCTGTCTGCCCAGATCCCATTTTTAATATACTGCAGATCTTCTGTTCAGCACTAAATTGTGTCCTTCCCCGCCCCCAGAAAAGAGAAAGACACCGAACATCCTGAGAGCCAAAGGCGGCCTTATTTGGAGAAAGGGCTGTGGCTGATTTAGTTAGTTAAGGTGAGGTCATAGCGGAGTAGGGTGCGCCCCTGACTCCCAAGTTGACAGATGTGATGACAGAAACAGAGACTGGAGCTATACAGCTGGGAGCCAAGGAATGCCAGCTTGTCGGCTAAGACTAGGAACTGGAGAGAGGCCAGGAAGGAGTCCTCTCCAGCTGTAGCACTTTGCCTGTGACACTCCAACCTCCAGACTGCAAGACATAGGAAGGAAGAAGGAAGGAAGGAAGGAAGGAAGGAAGGAAGGAAGGAAAAGGAAGCGAGAAAGAAAGAAAGGAGGGAAGAAAGAGAGAGGAGGCTGAGTGGTAGTGCAGCGGGTTAAGTGCACATGGCACAGTGCAAGGACGGGCTCAAAGATCCCGGCTCGAGCTACTGGCCCCCACTTGCAAGAGGGGTCACTTCACAAGTGCTGAAGCAGGTCTGCAGGTGTCTATCTTTCTCTCCCTTTCTTTATCTTCTCCTCCTCTCTCGATTTCTCTGTGTCCTATCCAACAACAATGACATCAATAACAGCAGTAATAATAACAGTAGCAATGATAAACAAGAAGGGCAACAAAAGGGAAAAAAATAGTCTCCAGGAGCAGTGGATTTGTAGTGCAGACAATAACCTTGGAGGCAAAAAAGAAAAGAAAAAACAGAAAGAAGAAGGAAGGAATAATGCCCAGCAGGTGGAATTAACCCGGCTGGTAGAGCACAGGACTTGCAGGCCTGAGGTTCCTGGTTCCATCCCCAACACCACGTGTACTGGGAGTGGTGCTCTGGCATACACATAGATATTCCTGTGACACTCTCTACTTCTTATTTCCAAACAAACAAACAAGCAAACAAAAAGCCCAAATTTACTTATTAACATGTGATGTAAAAGAAGAAAGAGGCACAGAGAGAGAAGGGGAAGGACCCAGAGCATCACTCTGGCACATGCAGTGCTGGGGACTGAACTCAGGGCCTCATGCTTGTAAGGCTACTCCTCTAGGTACCGTGCCATCTCCTGGCTGTTAAAATAAATCTTACAATAAAATGGTAGACAACCGGGGCCGGATGGTGGCGCACCTGGTTGAGCGCACAGGTTACAATGCGCAAGGACCCAGGTTTGAGCCCCCGGTCCCCACCTGCAGGGGGGAAGAAGCAGTGCTGTAGGTGTCTGTCTGTCTCTCTCCCTCTCTATCCCTCCCTTCCCTCTCGATTTCTGACTGTCTCTATCCAATAAATCTTCTTCTTCCGTTTGCCAGTCAACAGCGTCAGGTGGAGCCTGATGTAAAGTTTCGAGTCCTCCTTTAAATAAATAAATATAATTAAAAAAAAAACTAAAAAAAATGTTAGCCAACCTTAATTTAAGTGTTTTTTTTTTTTTCATTTTGAGAGCAAGAGATCGAGAGAGAGAGAGAGAGAGAGAGAGAGAGAGAGGGAGAGACATGTGGTGCTGGGAACCAATGCTTTCTACCACCTGGTCACACACCTGGCCCTAGTGCTGGGAGCCTTCACGCCTGTGTGATTCCACCGCTCCTGGCAGACGCTCTCTGTTTTAGAGACAGAGGCCGAGAGGAGAGACAGCACAGCATCTTTCCACCACTTGTGAAGCTTCCCCTGCGTGTGGTACTCCCAAGCGGTGGTGGGTTGCGGGCAGCAGGGGAGGACCTGAAACCCACG
Source organism: Erinaceus europaeus (assembly GCF_950295315.1). NCBI lineage: Eukaryota > Metazoa > Chordata > Mammalia > Eulipotyphla > Erinaceidae > Erinaceus > Erinaceus europaeus. Next base: position 197,036,336 of record NC_080163.1, on the reverse strand, counting down.
TCCTTGCTTCTGGCCAAGTGTGCTCTCTACTGGGTGAGCTAACTCCCGGCACAGAGACTCCACCTCTCCAGGGAAGGAGGGAGCTACACTGACTTCATGGCCGCCCCCCCCCCCCCACTCCCCCAGCTAAGGCAAAGCAAACCCTCTGAAGTCACACAGGGCGGGCGAGTCTGCACGGAAGCCGACACCCTCTCCCCCCACCGCAGGTGCGAGGGTTATTTTGCAACAGCTGTCAAAACTGCATCGTGTGAAAACCCTTGTGACACACAGCAAAACCACTCAGCATTTCAGGGAACTTGGGGTACGCAGGAAATGTTCGGGCTCAGAGCTGGTCATTGCGACACAGAATATACTGAGCAGCAGGCAGGTCTATGGGCCAGCGGCGCATCTCACACGAGAGGCTGTGTCTGTCCATGGTTGCCTGCTTGTACATAAAAAAATTGATTTATTAATAAAATAATTAATCTTTTTTTAAAAAAAACTCTGTGGTCTCACGCATACAAAATTCCACTGCTCTCAGTACAAGACTTTTTTTTTTTTCTGGGGAGAGACAGTAGGGGGTTGGGGTGGGGGTGGGGGCAGCATAATGGTGATGCAACAAGACTTTTATGCCTGAGGCTCTGAGGTCCCAGGTTCAATCCCCAGTACGACCATAAGCTAGAGCTGAGCAGTGCTCTGGTTAATATATATATATATAATGGTTTTATATATATATAAAAGAGGGTGGGAGGGAGTAAAGACAGGAAGAGGAGGGAGAGTGGCCTGGAAGATGCCTCGATAGGAGGTACCCAAGTTCAATCCCTGGACTCGAATGCGCCAGAGTGATGGTCTGGTCCTAACTCATGCTAATTAATAAGTAACTTTATTTTATGTTTTAGATGGAGACAGAGAGCAGAGTGAGAGAGTGAACAAAACCAGAGCCCGAAAGTTCCCTTCAATGTGGTGGGGGCCAGGCTCGAACCCGGGACACACACATGGCAAAGTCACTCATTGTCCAAGTGAACTATCTCACTAGCCCATAAATATTTTTTTCTGGAATGAAGACCCCACCAATGTGTCCTGGAGCCCCGCTTCCCCAGAGACCCACCCTACTAGGGAAAGAGAGAGGCAGATTGGGAGTATGGACCGACCAGTCAACGCCCATGTTCAGCGGGGAAGCAGTAACAGAAGCCAGACCTTCCACCTTCTGCACCCCACAATGACCCTGGGTCCATGCTCCCAGAGAGATAGAGAATGGGAAAGCTATCGGGGGAGGGGATGGGATATGGAGATTGGGTGGTGGGAACTGTGTGGAGTTGTACCCCTTCTATCCTATGGTTTTGTTAATTTATCCTTTCTTAAATAAAAAAGAAATTAAAAAATAATTTTTTTATAGAGACAGAGGAGACAATGATGGAGGGAGAGGGAGACAGAAGGAGAGAGAGAAAGAGAGACACCACAGCGCCACAGCTTCCTTCAGTGTGTTGGGGCAGGGCTTGAACTTGGGCTGCACAAACAGAAAAGCAGTGAGTTGTCCTATCCACGTGTGCTGCTTCGCCAGCCCACAAATAAATTAAAAGGAAAGAAGAGAGAAGTGGGGGAGACACAGTGGCATCGCTCCATTATCCATGGGGCTTTCCCAGGTGCTATGTGCGTGATGCTCCTGGTGTTTTGGGGACTCGAACCTGGATCCTCACCCATGCTAAAGTCTCAGCTCGACCAGGTGAGCTCTCTCCTGGCCGTGTATGTGGATCAAATAACTCCATGCTTCTGCAGCCGGGCTTCCAGTTAAGGGCGGCGAGAGGTCCCCCACTCCGCTGCCCACCTCCCCAATCCCTTCATGCTGTCTGCCAGGCAGGGCAGCCCTGTGCAGGGTGCGGGCACTGGCCTGTTTGCTTAGCCTGTTATCAGCCACCCTTTGGGGACTCTGGCTTCTAATCACCGAGCTCCGAGCCACACCTTTCCCTCCAACTCCAGACTCCTGGGGGGTCAGCTGTTCCCTCCCATTCCCCCCTACTCCTCCGGGGGTCTGAGTTCCCCAGGAAGGGATGTGGGTCTTGTCTCCCAAACTGTCCCTGGCTTTCTCCCCTGGGTGCCCGGGAAGGCTCAGAGCTCTGCGGAGTGACCTTGAGCTCCTCGGGTCTCTGCTTGGGGTGTGTCCTCGGAGCCCAGTCCCAGCTATTATTTTTAAAAGATTTTATTTAGGGGGCTGGGTGGTGTTGCACCCAGTTAAGTGCACACAGCACAAGGATCTGGGCTTGACCCCCCCCCCCCCACACACACACCTACAGGTGGGAAACTTCACAAGCGGTGAAGCAGGTTGGCTGGTGTCTGTCTCTCCTCTTCTCTGTCTCCCCCTTCCCTCTCAATTTCTTTTTGTCCTGTGAAATAAAATAGAAAGGAAAAGAAAGAGGAGGAGGAAGGGAGGAAAGAAGGAAGAAAAAAAGGCCACCAGAAGCAGTGGATTTGTAGTGCTGGCACTGAGGCCCAGCAATAGCCCTAGCAGCAGTAAAAACTAAACTGATTTATTTATTTATAAGGGGGAGAAGGACAGAGGACCACAGCATTACGCTGGATGTTTAAAAAGCAAACAAGGGGCTGGGAAGTGTTGAAGCCGGCAGGACCTGGGTTTGAGCCCCCCCCCCCCACTTGCAGAGGGAAGCTTTAGGGGCAGTTAAAAGGTCTGCAGCTGTCTGTCTCCCTCCCCTCTCCTCTCACTTTCTCTGTCCTCTTAATAAATGACTGAATAAAATCATAATAGCTGTAGTGACATGCCTGTCTGCTCTTCTTTAACCTCCCTGAAGAAGACGCCTCTTCCACTTGCCTCTGGGGGCTCAGTTTCCCCATCTGAGATCCCCACACCCCTCTGGTGTCCCAGTGGCCAGCACAGGGGTGGGGCCGCTATCTGGGACCTGTTTGCTCTCCCTCTGACTGGGCTGCCACCCCAGCCCAGGCCCTGGAATAAAAGGCCGGGCCTCTTGGGTCCTGCTTCCTCCTCTCCAGCTGGGACCATGCTCTGGCTCCTCGCTCTGGCACTCCTGGGGGCTCTGGCCGCCCCAGCAGGTAGGCGAGACCCCTGCACCCCCAAATAGGGAGGATGTGGGCCAGTGGGTGGTGAGGATCCTGCACGTCTTCCCCTCCCCTCTCAATTTCTTTGTTAAGTCAAATTTGAAAGGAAAAATGGCCACCAAGAACTATGGATTCGTAGTGCGGGCACCGAGCCCCAGTGATAACCCCAGCGGCAATATAAATAAATCAACAAACAAATAAATGAGAGGAAAATAAAGGGCAGAAGCAGTGTGAGTGGGCAGGTGTGACCCTGCAGTGCAGCCTAAAGAGGGGCATTCCACCTCTTAGTCAGCTCCAGGCTTGGTCTGAGGGACAACTTGCTTGGCAGCTCCTACCTCTGGGGTGCAGGGCTGTGACCCCAGCTCCAAACTTCTGTCCAGTGGGGGGCTGAGCTCAAACCCAGGTAGTATACATGGCAAATCGGTGTGCTCCCCAGGTGGGCTATTTTGCCAGTCCCCAAACCTAATTGGGAACACAGATGACAGAAACACACTCAGACACCCCCACGTTTACATATTTGCATGCACACGCGCGCGCACATACACACACACACACACACAAGGCATGCACACCATTTACATGGATTTGCACAGACACCTGCTCACACAGGGGTCAAACACATGGACAGAATCCAACACAGATAGGAGGGCGGCGGGTAGAGAGCCAATGGTTATGCAAAGAGACTCTCATGCCTGAGGCTTCAAAGTCCCAGGTTCAATCCCCAACACTACCGTAAGCTCGAGCTGAGCAGTGCTCTGGTAAAATAAATAAATAAATAATTCAATACAGATACACACATGTGCTTACCCAGAGAAGCAGGTCTGCATGCTTGCACGTGTGAACTGCGTCCGTGTCGAAGGGCACACAGGAGGGACATTAACCCATACGTAGGTGCAAACCAGTGTGCCTAGAGATGAACACGCATACATACATACATACATAACATACACACATATCAACACACATATACTTAATTTAAAAAAATATTTTACATTTATTTTTCCCTTCTTGTTACCCTTGTTTTCTATTGTAGTTATTATTTGTTGTTAATGTCGTCGTTGTTGGATAGGACAGAGAGAAATGGAGAGAGGAGGGGAAGACAGAGAGGGGGAGAGGAAGATAGCCACCTGCAGACCTGCTTCACCGCCTGTGAACTGATGCCCCTGTAGGTGGGGAGCCAGTGGCTCAAACCAGGATCCTTATGTGGGTCCTTGCACTTTGCGCCACCTGCACTTAACTCACTGCGCTACTGGCGACTTCCTTGATTTTTTTTTAATTGCCACCTGGGTTATTGCCGGGACTCTGCCAACATGATGAATCTACCACTCCTGGAAGCCATTTTTCCCCTTTCTCTCTCTTTCTTTCTTTCTTTCTTTTTTTTTTTTTTTGCTTTATTTTGGATAGAGACAGAAATTCAGAGGAAGGAGGGAAGGAGGAGATGGAGAGGTAGCAAGGAACGAGGGAGGGAGGGAGGGAGGGACTTGCAGCACTATTTCACTCGATACTCATGAAGCTTTCCTTTAGCAGGTGGGGCCCTGGGGCCTTGTGTGCGCTGGAAGAGAAATTGAGAGGGGAGGAGGAGATAGAGAGAGAGAGAGAAAGACAAATAGCTGCAGGCCTGCTTCACCGCTCATGAATCATCCCTAGTAATTTATTTGCTTGCCACCAGGTTTACTGCTAGGCTCAGTGCCTGCACTACAAACCCACGGCTCCCAGGGGCCATTTTTTTTTCTTTCTGTTTTTTATTTGACAGGACAGAGAGAAATTGAGAGAAGAGGGGAGACAGAGAGGGAGAAAGATAAGACACCTGCAGACGTGCTTCATCGCTTGCGAAGCGTCCCTCTGCAGGTGGAGTGGGGGCGTGAACCCAGGTCCTTGTGCATGGGGACGTGTGTGCTCCACTGGGCGTGCCAAAGCCCTGCGCCACATGGGGACGTGTGTGCTCCACTGGGCGTGCCAAAGCCCTGCGCCACATGGGGACGTGTGTGCTCCGCTGGGCGTGCCAAAGCCCTGCGCCACATGGGGACATGTGTGCTCCGCTGGGCGTGCCAAAGCCCTGCGCCACATGGGGACATGTGTGCTCCGCTGGGCGTGCCAAAGCCCTGCGCCACATGGGGACATGTGTGCTCCGCTGGGCGTGCCAAAGCCCTGCGCCACATGGGGACATGTGTGCTCCGCTGGGCGTGCCAAAGCCCCGCGCCACACACATACACTTTCACGCGCACGTCCTCTAAGGACCTCCGAGGCCAAGGTCGCGAGTTGTTTCAGCTGCTCACAGGGTTCCTTCCAGCAGCTCACCTGGCCTTCCTCTCTCCTCAGAGCCCCTTGAGAGTTCAACCCACCCCCAGGCGGCTGGGAGACACTCCAGCACAGCTGACAGGACGCACGCTGAGGCCGCCTCCACCCAATCCAGGACAGCTGCCACCACCAAGGCCACCGAGAGCCCCTCCAAGGCCAAGGCCACCAGCTGTTTCACCTGCTCAGACCCTGCCCACTGCACCACTCTCAGCTGCCCCCATGACAAGAACTACTGCCTTCAGGAGTGGGGCATCGTGGGTGAGCGCCCCTCAGCAGGGTGGGGTCCTGGGCTCCCCCATATCTCTCTCACTCTCCCAAGTCTGTTGACTTATCTGGGCCGTGGAGGACAGAAGCCGGTAGCAGCGGGAATGTGAGTTTAAGACCCAGTGCCACCACAGTTTCATTTTCTTTAGAAGATTCATTTTCTTTATTAATAATGTCAGAGGAGGGAGAGAAGCAGAGCATCACTCAGGCACAGGTGACACGGGGACTGAACTCAGGACCTCAGGCTTGAGAATCCAATGCTTTATCCACTGTGCCACCTCCTGGGCTGCACCACCTTTTAGTTTCTTCCTTGCTGAGGGACATGGTGGTGGCTCAAGATGCAGTGTCTTTATTAAATATTTTATTTACTTATTTGCCTCCAGGGTTATCACTGGGGCTTGGTTCCTGCATTACAAATCCACTGCTCTTGGTGGCCCCATTTTCCCCCCATGTTATTGGACAGGACAGGGAAATTGAGAGGGGAGGGGAGACAGAGAAGGAAAGAGAAAGACAGACACCTGCAGCACTGCTTCACCACTTGTAAAGGGGTTCAAACTGGAATCCTCATTCGGGTCCTTGTGCTTTGTGCTGTGTATGCTTAAACTGGTGCGCCACTGCCCGCCTGGCCCCAATATTTTACTTTTTTTTAGGGTAGAGACAGAGAAAAATTGAGAGGGAGGAGGAGCTAGAGATAAGACTACTTCAGCACAGCTTCATGAAGCTTCTCCCCTGCACGTGGGGACTGGGGGCTTGAACCCGGGTCCTTGCGCGAGGTAACACGTGAGGTCAACCAGGTGTGCCACTGGGGCCGTGTGTTAGTGGCCAGAAAGGGCTCAGGCTACTGCACTGCGGGGAGCTCTGCCGCTGTGTCTCCCCGTCTCTGTCTCTATCCATCCCAGTGAAGCCCCAGTGACTAAAGCTCCAGTATGGACCCCCCTCTCTAGAGGGACTGGGGCCTTCAGCTGGGAGGCTCAGAGGGCCTGCCTTCCCCATCCCTCTCCTGGTCTCCTCAGCCTTGGCAGGCAGCCAGTCCGTGGCCTGGAGAAACGGCTCCTGCGTGGCGTGGGAGGACTGCCGGCCCAACACCACCTGGGCCCTGAACTACAATGTCCACTTCGGCTTCTGGGCCAACACCACCTGTTGCCATGGCAACTGCAAGGCTCCCGAGCTCCTAGGTGAGCAGCTGCCAGAAAGCCTGGGGTGGGCGGCCAGGGGAGAGGGGACACCGAGGGGGCGGTGGGGGGCAGGAGTGTCCCTCTGGCCCTCCAACGCCAAGTCCTGAGGGGTGCTGAGGGGGCCTCCCCATGCCTGTCACCTCCCCTGCAGACACACTGCCGCCCCCACCCTTCCTGAACCGGTTCCTGTGTCCCACCTGCGAGGGGAGCTCCTCGGCGGCCTGCAACGCCTCCCTGTACATGCAGTGCCCCTATGGGGAGACTGAGTGCGTCCAGATGGACCTGGTGTCCAGAGAAGGTAACACGGGTGTGTGCCGGCCTGAGTGTCCAGGCTTTGGATACAGACAAGCCTGAGTCTGGGGCTCATCTTCAGGATTTATTCTGTGATATGTAAAAATTAAATATAATTATATCTATATTTCTATCTACATGATTTGTTTGGGGGGGGGGAAGGGGCTGGGTGGTGGTGCACCTGGTTGAGTACCCACGCTACAGTGTGCAAGCCCGGTCCTACCTGTAGGGGGGAAGCTTCACAAGTGGTGAAGCAGGGCTGCGGGTGTCTCTCTGTCTCTTTCCCTAGCTCCCCTTCCTCTCTCAATTCTATATCCAAAACCAAAAAACTAGTAAATAAAAGACGGAGAGAGAGGACCAGAGCATTACTGGCAATGACAGGGATCAAACTCAGGACCTCATGCTTGAGAGTCCACTGTGCCCCGTCCTGGGCTGATTTGTTTTCATTGGGGGGGGGGGAGAGGAAGAGAGGCAGAGAGACCACAGCACTGCTCAACTCTGACTGGTGGTGCTGGGGATTGAACCTGGGACCTCAGGGCCTCTGACAGCCTTTTGCATCACCACTATACTATCTCCCCAGCTTGGCTTTCTTTCTTTTTTAGGTAGAGGCAGAAAGGCAGAGAGATAGATACACAGAGAGACAGAGAGATAGACAAACACAGAGACCACAGCATCAAGGCGGTGGTCAGTTACCTGGGTCTGCACCTGGCAGGGCAGCATACTACCCAAGTGAGCCACCTTACCAGCCCAGGTCACCTCTTTTCTTTCCCTTTTCTTTTTCTTCGTTTGTTTTAGTCATCTATGTTCCACATGTGGTGAAACCATTCCGTAGCTATCTTTCCTTTTTTGTTTGTTTAATCACAGCGGTGCCAGGTTATGTTCTAAGTCTTTATCTCTTAGAGATGTATCTGGCGGTAACCAAGGTTAAAGTCATAGCATATGACTTAGAGTTTGCTGTTCACCGAATCCAGGGCAAGGGTGAAGAGGAAACGGGAGGGCTGGTGAAAGGTAGGTGGGGCCTTATTCAGCTGTCAGCTCCCTGATGGACATTGAACTTCCCCGGACTCAAAGAGCTGAAAACGACAGGAGCCTGGGCTAGGGAGATGGCTCAGTGGTGAGCATTCCCTGCTTCACCTGCCTGGTGCTCTGGGTTCGATCCCCAGCACCCCATGGCAGAAAGAAGAAGAAATCCATGGGTAGTGGAGCTGTGCTTTGCTCTCCATCTCTTCCCCCCTTTATCTGTCTTTCTCATTGCCTCTCATTTCTCTCTCTCTCCTTTTTTTTTTTTTAACCAGTGCTCTGCTTAGATCTGGCTTATGGTGGTGTGGGGATTGAACCTGGGACTTTGGAGCCTCAGGCATGACAGTTTCTTTGCATAACCATTATGCCGTCCTCCCTCCGCCCTCCTTCCTTCCTTCTTTTCCTTCCTTAGAGCCAAGGCCTTACACATGTGCTATTTCACCACTCCCGAACCACTTTCTTTTTCTTTTTCTTTTTTTCCCACTCAGAGAGAGAGAGAGAGAAGCAGAGCTTCCCTTGGTGCTGCGGTGTTTGCCATGTGGTTCTGAAATCTGGGGCAAACTCACCCGCCTTACCCGCCCCCCTCCCGCCCTCTTCAGGTGGCAGGACGTGGAGCGTCCGCGGCTGCGGCTCCCTGGACCTGTGCAAGGCTGGGAGGCCTCCCCTGAAGCTCCCCGAGCTCAGCGGCCTTGGCGTGGCCCGCCAGCCCTTCTGCAACGTCCGCCGCCGTGCTGTCATCGAGGCCAAGTGCCGCTCGGCCGCCCCGGGCCTCCGCCTGGCCCTGCCTGCGCTGCTGCTCCTTGCCCTGGGCATCGTGCTGCTCTGAGGACTCGAACCCGCGGCCCCAGAGTCCGTCCCTGGCGAGGTCAGGCTCCATCCAGGGTGAGGGCGCCTTCTCCTGAGAGCTCTGCACCTTCCCCCAGGTCCCCAGCAGCCCTCTAGGTTGTCTCTCTCCCCTCTTCACGTTGGGGCCCCCTAAGGCCCTTCCCCCTTTGGGGGCATGGCATGCCCCTCCCCCAGGCCTGGGGCATGTCTCTGGTTTCCCAGCTCTGGAGGCACAGCAGCCTTCTGTCTCCCTCTAACGGGTCTGGCAAAGGTCTGGGAGCCCAGGTAGGGCTTGAAGATTTCATGATCACCCCCCACCCCCAAATGTTGCTAGGGAGACAGCTCAGCGGGTGGAGTGCAGGGCTTGAACCCCGGGGCTCCTGGCTGGGTTGCAGGTACCGGAGTGATACTCTACTATTTCTCTCTCTCTCTACTAAATAAATCTTTACAAAATAATAATTACAAAACAAAAGTAAAAGCAGCAATAGCTCACCCTGGCTAAGCATACCTATTACCATGCACAAGGACCAAGGTCCGAGCCCTTGCTCCTCACCTGCAAGGAAGGAAGCTTCACGAGTGGTGAAGCAGATCTGCAGGTGTTTCTCTTTCTCTATATCCCCTTCCCTCTCAGTTCCTGTCAAATAAAATAGGGGGAAAAAGAGAGGGAAAAACTGGGGTGAGGGGAGAGGGTGGGGTTCAATAGAGGGCCCAGGATCAAGGGTTGGGAGGCTGGTGGGCCGTACACACACACACACACACACACACACACACACACACACACACACACACACACAGCAGGACATAGGTGTGAAAGTATGCTCCTAAAATCTGACATGATTGTAAGCCAATGTTCAATCCATAATAAAAATAAAGCAGGCTCTCTCTGCCCATGTGTTAAATTGTACATGTGCTCTCACTTTTCCTTTAAATAAAAGCTTTAAAAACTCCAGTAAGTGAAGGGAGTCGGGCAGTGGAGCAGCAGGTTAAGCGCAGGTGGCTGCAAAGCGCAAGGACCAGCGTAAGGATCCCGGTTCGAGCCCCCATATCCCCACCTGCAGGGGAGTTCACTTCACAGGCGGTGAAGCAGGTCTGCAGGTGTCTGTTTTTCTCTTCCCGTCTCCCCCTCCTCTCTCCATTTCTTGCTTTCCTATCCAATGACGATGATGACATCAATAACAACAACAATAATAACTACAACAATAAAAAAACAAGGGCAACAAAAGGGAAAATAAATATTACAAAATTAGAAAAAAAAAACTCCAGTAAGTGAAATCAATCAATCAATCAATCAATCAATCCCCGCAGCCTGGGAGGTAGCACAGTGGCTGGAGCACTGGACTTACAAGCACGAGGCCCTGTTTCGACTCCAGCATC